>NC_072475.1:77076157-77376157 GCF_027574615.1 Eptesicus fuscus | reverse complement strand
AAAAACAGATCCAGACACAGAGAAGCATCAATCAGACCATTAAACCTCAGAGGGAAGGTAGGGAAGGGTGGGGGTAAGGGGGAGAGAGCAATCAAAGGACTTGTATGCATGCATATAAGCCTAACCAACGGACACAGACAACAGAGGGTGAGGGCATGAGAGGGTGGGTGGGGGGCAATTGGGGGGATAAGGACACATATGTAATACCTTAATCAATAAATAAAAAATATAAAAAAGTTAAAAAAAATGAGAAATAAAAAGGAAGAATTAAAAATAACACTCAATCAAAATTTGGCATATAACCTTCCAGTTTCCCCCTATGTACGTATATGTGTTTCTATAATTATTTTAATGGAATAATAATGCACTTAGTGATTTGTAACCTGCTTTTTCTCCATTAAATAGTATGTCTTGAACACCTTGTAAGTTAATAAATATGCTTCTACATTATTATTTAGTACAGTTCCCTAGTATTCCATTGTGTGATGTACTAGAATCAATCTCAGCAACCCCATTTTAGGGACATGTTTTTGAAACTGATTGTATCCAGATTTCTACTATCATAAATAAAACCATGATGAAAAATCTTGTAGGAAAAAAAAAAGAAATCAAAGCATACTATCACAGGAAATCCTCAAATCATAAAGGAAGAAATAGAGGAAAAATGGAACAGATATACAACAAAATAGCCAGAAAGCAATGAACAAAATGGCAATAGTAAACTCATACCTATCAAGAGCTACTTTAAATATAAATGGACTAAATTCTTCAATCTAAAGACAGAGTGGATGACTAAAAAAGTAAAAACGACTCAAGCATATGTTGCTTATAAGAGACTCACTTCAGCTTTAAGGATAAAAAGACTAAAAGTGAAGGGATGAAAAAAGATTTCATGCAAATGGAAATCAAAAAGAAGCAGGACTGGCTATTTATATCAGACAAAATTGACTTCAAAACAAAGACTCTAAGAAGAGATCAAAAAGGTCTTATAAAGGGATTAATTAATCAACAGGATATAGTATTTGTAAATATTTATGCATCTAACATTGGAGTACCTCAACATATAAAGCAAATATCAGATTTGAAGGGTGAAATAGAAAGTAATTCAGCAATAGTAGGGGACTTTAATACCCTACTTTCAATAATGGGTAGGTTACTCAGACAGAAAATCAGTAAGTAAACATTGGACTTAGGCTACACACTAGAACAGTGGTCTGCAAACCGTGGCTCGTGAGCCACATGCGGCTCTTTGGCCCCTTGAGTGTGTCTCAGTGTTAGAACCACTTCTTCAAAATAGACTAGACCAGGCCGAAAACCGACTTCTGCTCATGGGCCACGAAGTTTCAATCACACTGTACATGCGCACCTGCACGTGGTATTTTGTGGAAGAGCCACACTCAAGGGGCCAAAGAGCCACATGTGGCTCGCGAGCTGCAGTTTGCCAACCACTGCACTAGACCACATGGTCCTAAATAGCACATGCATTCCATCCAACAGCAGCAGGATACACATTCTTCTCTAGTGCACATGGAACATTATCCAGGATAGATCATATGTTAAGCCTTAGAATAAGTCTTAATACATTTAATAAGATTGAAGTCATATCAAACCTCTTTTTTGAGCACAATGCTATAAAACTAGAAATCAGTTATAAGAGGAAAATTGGAAAATTCATCAATATGTGAAGATTAAACAACATACTTGTGAACAACCAATGGATCAAAGAAGAAATAAAAGGAGAACTAATAAAATATCTTTAGATAAATGAAAATATAAACAATAAAACAAAATTTATAATCTGTAACAAAACAATCCTAGAAGGAAAGTTTATAACGATAAACAGCTACCTTAAGAAGAAAGAAAGATTTCAGACAAGGAACCTAATTTTACACAATAAGAAAAAAGAAAAGGAAGAGCAAACCAAGCCCAAAGTTAGTAGAAGTAAGGAAATAAAGATTAGAGCAGATATAAATGTAACAGAGACTGAAACATATATAATGATACCCTTGTTAGTGACATATGCCTACTTTGGAGAAGGCACTGTTATACATTGTGAAGAAGAAATAGGAAATACAATATTGTTTTATCTTTGAGAAGCTTATACTCTGTAGTGTGGTAGGCAGAATAATGGGCCCCCAAAGATGTCTAGGGCCTAGTCCAGTGATGGCGAATCTATGACACGCGTGTCAGCACTGACACGCTTAGCTATTTCTGATGACACGCGGCCGCTGAGGCGGCCGCATGCCGAGGATGAAACATTTGCTGCTCCTGAGGATGAAACATTTGTGAAATAATGTTTTTTCCTTAAAGTGACACACTACCCGAGTTATGCTCAGTTTTTTGGCAAAGTTTGACACACCAAGCTCAAAAGGTTGCCCATCACTGGCCTAGTCCCTGGAATCTGTGACTATGCTACCTTACACACAAAAGAGCTTTCTATTTGTGATTAAGGTTAAGGACTTTGAGATAAAGAAACTAATCTGGATCACCCAAGTGGGTCCAATGAGTCCTTATAAGTGGTGAACCTTTTCTCACTTTGGTCAGAGAATGATATAATGAGGAAAGAGGGCTGGAGAGATTAGGTATTTCTGGCTTTGAAGATGGAGGAAAGGACTCACAAGCCAAGGAATGTGGAAGGCCTCTAGAAGCTGGAAAAGGCAAGGAAAGGATTTTCCTCTAGAGCTTCTAGAAAGGAACACTGTCCTGCTTATTTACTTGTAGCCCAGTGAGACCCTAGGCTTCTGACCAAAGAATTGGTGGTTAATAAATCTGTATTGTTTTAAGCCACTACATTTATGATAATTTGTTATGACAGCAATAGAAAACTATACCTATAAGAACAAGAAGTCATATATATTAAAATTGCAGCACAAAATATGGCACTTCCCATATTTTTTAAATTTGACTTCGACAATTTGAAGCAAAATGTGAGAAGTGCCATAGAGACACGACCAAAGCCATTTAAGAGTTAAGAACAAAAGAGAAATTAAGGAGGACTTCAAGAAGGAGGAGGAATTTGACCTGGGTTTTGGGAGTTGAATAGAAATTCAAGAAGTACAGAGAGAAAAGGCAAATTCTAGATAGATGAAATCTGATTAACAAGGCAAGGAAGTGTGAAAAGCTGTACTACTAGTATGTTTGGGGGGAAAATGGATTGATAAGTGTTGTGCTACAGATGGTTAGATTAATATTGCTAAAATATTTACGTTTATTTTTTAATACTAGAGGCCTGGTGCACAAATTTGTTCACAGGTGGGGTCTGGCTAGCCCTACCCAATTGGGGCTGATCGGGGCCCACCTGGCCAGGGGGAGGGGCTGTGGGTGGTTGGCCAGGTGGCCCCACCCCCAATCAGGGTTGGGAGGCGATTGGGGATGGGGCTGGCTGGAGGGAGGGGCCGTGGGTGGTTGGTCAGCCAGCCCTGCCTCTGATTTGGTGGGGAGTACCAACTGGGGACAGGGCTGGCCAGGGGGAGGGGCCACAGGCAGTTGGCCAGTTGTCCCTGTCCCTGATTGTGGTGAGGGGGCCAATCAGGGCTTCAGTAAATGTCAAAGCAACTGGTTGTTTCGGTCGTTCTTGTCGTTCTGGCATTCCAGTTGCTTGGCATATATATATATATATATATATATATATATATATATATATATATATATATATATATATACTAGAGGCCCAGTGCATGAAAATTCATGCACTGGAGGGGAGTCGCTCAGACCAGCCTGCCCCCTCTCACAGTCTGGGAGCTCTCAGAGGTGGGAGGTGACCCGGTGATCAGGAGAAGGCGACACCCCATCACACCTCTGCTGCTGCCACTGCTGGCAGTGCAAGCCTTGGCCAGCCCTGGTTACCTGAGCCTCAGCTGGCCCTGGGCGGCTAGGCAGCTACCATCCGAGGCTTACCTGCACCTCAAGCTGGCCCTGGGCGGCTGGGGGGCTGAGGGAACTGGGGGACTCCAGAGGCAGACAAGTGGAGCAGCAGGCCCGGCCTTGCTGCGCACCTGCTGCCCTGGCGGGGCTGAGGGGACTGGGCGCTGTCATCTTGTGTCTGTGGGTGCTGCCATATTTGAGGGCGTAACAGTCAATTAGCATATTCCCACCTTATTGGCTGTGGGCGCTGCCATCTTTGAGGGCAGGGCAGTCAATTAGCATATTCCCTCCTTATTGGCTGTGGGAACCATCATCTTTGTGACTATGTGAGGGTCAATTAGCATATTCCCTCTTTATTAGAAAGGATATTTTTTACTGAATCACAAATTTATAAAATATTAAGAATGCAATGTATCTTGGGTTGGAATGAGACTGAAAAGTCTTGAATATTAAGCAAAGTCTGTTATTTTTATTTAACATATCCTACCTAATAAAATAGTAATATGCAAATTGACCACACCTTCGCTACACCCAAGCCACGCCCACCAGCCAAAGCCACTCTCACCAGCCAATCAGGGTGAGTATGCAAAGTACCCAACAAAGATGGCGGTTAATTTGCATACGCTGAGAGAGGGAGGAGTGAAGACTGAAGACAACTTAGAAGGAAGACAGAGGAAAAGCGGAAAGCAAGATGGCTGCCAGAGGGAAAGCCCAGGCGGGGCGGGCGGGGTGGGGCGGAGCAGGGCGGAGCAGGGCGGGTGACAGAGGAGCGAGGGTGCAGGCACGGTGGCCGCAACAGCGGCGGCAGCAGCAGCAGCGCATGCGGCCACAGCGGCCGCTTGCAGGATTTTTATTTAACATATTAGTAATAATATATGCCTATATTTAAAAACTTATTGCTTTAAAACTATGCAAAGCATTGGTCAAAGATTTCTTAAAAAGGAGAATTGGATTGGAAGAATGAGGGAAAATATTAATTGGCAGGAGAAGAGTTAGGAGGCCACTGAGGCTGTCTAGATAAGGAGATATCATCCCTCTGAATAAAATGCATCACTGATGCCAGCAAATTTTGGCACCTATTTTCTGTATTCTTTATTCCAAGAAACATTAATTTATGGTCAAGTTCCCCTATCTTGTGGACTTCTGGGCATATTGTATGTGAGTTGCAAGACAAATAAGCTTGGCATAAGATTATATTTACATAAGATTATAATTTAACTAAGTTGAAACACATTTTTTCAAGGACTGGCAAATGAAGCTGGTGAATCTCTTTCCCCCATGATGACATAGTTTTGATCTTTAGAGCCTGCCTGCTTTTCTTGATTGAAGCAGAGGAAAATCCCCTAAAATGTCCTCCTTCCTTGCTTTGATCACAATTCTCCCCAATACTCTACCACGATCCCTGGGATGGTTTGACTTCTACCCTAGGAGATCCATTACCTGTACTACTCCAAGCTGCCTGCCTCAGCTGTGGACAACTTGCACTTCAAGTATCTTGAAATCTTGCTAATTCCTCCAGGAGGAGTAAAATAATTCCTTTAAGTTTACTTTTGCTCTCTGTACCTTTCTTTTTACCAACAGCCTCCAGTTCATTCCTTATCATTTCCTGCTTGCTGTGGAGTTCTTTTTTCCCCACCATTTTTATAGACTCCTTTCTTTAGACCATTTCTCATAAGGAATAGCCACCAGCTTTATTTTTATGGTGTCATTTCACATAGAAACATTGCAGAGGTGATAGGATTGGTGATTGATTGGATTAGGTTGAGAAGGAGTGAGATGAATAAGGAGAGGAAAAAGACATTTGGAATATTTCAGCTTGGGTGCTTAGGAAAATAATTCATTAACAGATAATGAAAAGTAAAGAGGTACTGGCCTGGATTGCTAAGGCTTGGTTTTTGGACATGTTGCAGTTAAGGCTCAAATCTCTCTTCCAAATGGAACTGTATAGCAGACATCTATATTAATAAAAGCCCCGTGGCTGTAATGCCATAATGACCAGTCACCAGGAGGTGCATTGAGCACCTCTCAGTCCCCCCCCACCCTGCCCCAGCCTACAAGCAGCGGCCCTCGTGTTGGGCGGGGTGGGGTGCGAGCTACTAGCAGAGGAGAGCTACGAGCGGTGGAGGGTGAGGCAGCAGTGGCGGAGGACTAAGGGTGGCAGAGAGCTACGAGTGGCAAAGAGCTATGAGCGGCCAGCTGAGGCAAGCAGAAGTGAGCTGCTTGTGCAAGATTTTGTGCACTCTGGGCCTCTAGTTTGGAAAAAACAGTCTGGCCTGAGAGAGATAATAAGTGTATGGTCAAATTAGCTGGTCAACATATAGGGAGGAAAATTTTAGAGGTGAAAATATATGAGTAGAGTGAGTTTGAGAGAAGAATACATGGAGAATACACGGAGAAGGAAAGAGGTCAACACAGAAATAAAAGGGCATGGCTATGTCACCTTTTCAGCTCTTTGAGAGTCTTTTTTTGCTTCTATTGCTAAGAAGTTTATTTGCCTCATTGAGGGTGTCCTCCTGGCCAACCTTTAGCCACCGGAAGTCACTGTTCTTTTTTTTTTTCTTTTCTTTTTTTAATTATAAGAGAAAGTTTATCTAGAAAGTTACAGAAGTAGTAGAAGTAAGTCAGCTGGGCTGTGTAGGCTAGGAAACAAGTTAAAGAATCAAAAGAAGGGCCCTTGGAGCTTAGGAGAGGAAAAGACAAAGGTAACCCACCTAGGGAGTCGGGGAAGAAGAGGAGAAAGGAGAGGCATGCGTGTGCTTCTGAGAGGGCGAGAGTCTGGAAGTCATAGTTCTTAATTTTGGACCCATTGCCCTTCTCTTTAGCCTGGTATATGGAGATTTAACAAACCTATTCTCTAGTGGTCTATCTAACTCAGTGCTATTTTCCCTATAGAATTAAAAGTTCCCAACCTGAGCTGATACCCCATATACCAATTCTGCTTTTGCATGGTCGCAAAATTTCTCCATGTTAATTCACAGAGGGAAAGCCCAAGTATACTTTTCCCTTCTGAGTCTATGGCAATGAGTAGTAATGAAAGTGTAGTCTTTGTGAATGAATAAAATGATCTGCACTCATATTGATATGCTCTGGGAATACTTCAATGCTTCTAAGTGGTGTTTGCTCTAATATATTTCTTTAAAATAATGGCTATCTCAGCTGCACCCATGTGAAAAGCTTTTAATTTGGTTAAATTTATTGCTGGGAGCTGTTGGAAATTCAAGTCTTGTGGGGGTTCCTCCCTTCCTCTCATTGTATTCTCATGTGAATTTCTCCCCTGCAACGTTATGCAGTTCTCCATCTGGCCATATTCATAAGCCATCTTTCTCATAGAACTTTGACAAAATGCATCAGCTTTCTTGTAATTAGATTAGCATCTCGATCTGAGAGCTTTCCAGGCTCTTCCTGCTGACAAGAGATAAAAGCCTCCTAAATAAAAATGCTGCTTTGTTTGCTTCTATCTTGTGATGGAACCTGTGGAAGATGAAGACAATTAGATCTAAACATCTTTTTATTTGATGGTACAGATATTCTCTCCTTCCCTAGTTTGACACTAATGCCCTCTGTTCAAGTGTTATCTACTGCGAAGATTGTCTAATACCACTAGAAAGTTAAATAGCACCCTTCAAACTAGCATTTGCTTCTTCTAACTACTTCAGAAATCTTCTCAGTAGAGAATGTGGGTTCTTTGTGCTCATTACCAATTACCATCATTCTAAATCAGGTAATAATAAATTTACTTTCTCATAATTTTATGTCCTAAAGTAGTCAATAATAATTGACAGTCTATTTGGAATAAAACACCATAACAAAGTCTGAATATGTTAGCCTGGAAATAACTAGTTAAATCAATGTCGACCGAATGAATTGTCAACTGGTCACTATGACATGCACTGCCCCCTGGTGGTCAGTGTGTTCCCACAGCCAACCTCCTGTGGCTGGCCAACCTCCCGCAGTCCCTCCCCACCCCCTCCCACCCCCCGGCTGGCCGGCCCCAATCGGCCCTCATCAGGACTGGGCGAGACCACCCCAATTGGCCCCAATTGCCAGCCAGGCCTAGGGACCCAACCTTTGCATGAATTTGTGCACCAGGCCTCTAGTAGATTAATAATTTGTAGATGACATTTAAGCACATAAGGCAATTTTGGGACACAAGTTGCTGACTTAGGTTCCATTTGACTTGAGCTGTAACTGAATAACATGAGATGGGACTTGGCTTGATTTTATCAATGTGATATTGTTTGTGATTATTCTACTTTTGCATTAAAGTGATTTTGAGGCAGGTGACCTTGTTATTGTTGTTAATATATTCATAATAAAGTGATTGGTCATAATAATTTATATTATTTTTAAAAATTTATCTTTATTGTTAAAAGTGTTACAGATGTCCCCATTGTTTTGTTAGGTTCTGGAAGAGGACTGTGGCCATAGCATTTCAAGAAATACCAGTATCTTTTAAGTCAAAGCTAAAGAGATTTAGGGGGAGAACAAGAGGGATGTGGTATCAAAAACAGCATGAAAAACATCACAAAGAACATAGTAGGTTTTGGCTGGCATAGATCCCTGGTGCCTTGGAAAATAGTTGTGATCGAGGGATGAGGATGAAAGCAGCTTAGAAATAAAAAGACCAATTCAAGAAAGATAGAGGGCCTGTGGAAATGACACAGGAAATAATTTTGTGTCATTGAAACATGCTCAAATTTCTTACTTTGGGATGATACGGAATTCTGAAGTCTTCTAAAAATAGAATTTTAAATATATTTGTCTCATTTACATTCTCAATAACTCCTGTTTATCTTCCACACCCTCTGAAACAATTGTAAAACAAATTTTAACAGGAAATGGGTTACTTTCTAAAGTATAGAAAAATTTATAATGCACTGCCTTTATTATATAAGGACTTCTTGCAATTTAACTCTATGCCAGGGAAAAACAATTGCCTTAAGAAAATAGTTAAAATTTCAGGCCATTTTGATCAACAATTTATGCCTCATTATGTGGCCTAGTGGTAGTAAACCAAGAGTGAGTTCTTTGAAAATACTAGCTATGATTTCAGAAAACTGTCAGTCTCATCATGTTTTATTATGGGAAGGGATCCTAACTACAATAGAAATAGAAATAAAAAATAGATGGGAGCCATTTGGAACTTTCTACATTTGCTGCCAAGATATTGTTTTCTGTTTTAAAAATGGTAACACCAAGATGTATAGAGGAATGTAATCCTTTCTATATATAATGGTACATTTGATTGAGTGACATTGATTGGAAAGATTGAATGAGATATTTGTTTTTAAGAGATTATTTAAATGTACTGGTTGTGTATGGAATTATCCTAAATGGACTTTCTGATTATAGAATTCTCTATTTATTTTTGGTTAGCTTTAGATTTATAAGTATACTTCAAATTGGCCCTTTACTTTTGCAGGACTGTGTATGTGATTGTGTGTGTGTGTGTGTGTGTGTGTGTGTGTGTGTGTGTGTGTGTGTGAAGGGAATTTTTTGTTTAAAATGGAGGATGCAGAGTGACTTTATATTTTGTAGGATATTTAAAATATATATGAAATTAAGATGAAATAACTTGGCCCAATTTATATTGGCTTGAAATCACAGCATAAAACTGAGTATTAGAATAAAATTTAAATTTTATTAAATTGGATATACCAACTCCTAACATGAAAATTATAGATTGAAAAATAAATGGGTAATAGCTCCTTGTGTGATAGTGGTGTGCATTGTGAAATAGGGTTGGGAAGAAGAGAACTCTGGGTAGAGGGCTCAGTTCTAGTTCTAAGGAAGGTAGATCTTATCATATTATAAAGTGGAAGCTGAAAAGGAGTTATGAGCAAACACAAAATTTTCCTTAGAAACAGAAGATCTGATTAGCTGTCATCTGACCTGCTTTACATATTTGTTTGATAATTGGTGGTCATTGTGTTTTTGTTTTTACAGAAAATACATACATCATAAAACTACAGCTACAGCTCAGAATGCATAGTAGAGGAGAAAGAACCACAACTTTAATTTTAAAGTGCGGTCTATATATTTCACTTGGAAGCTTAAATTTTGTTACCACCTAACTGCTCTGGCCCCTTCCACTCTCACTCTGACCATTATAAGTCTTCAGAAATTCATCACCCGTTTTGATGGCATTTTTCTTCTTTATAGTGATCTTTGCTTTTCTTCATATCATCAAACAGGTGAAAGATGGGCACTCTTCTCATATATTTTTACATGAGGGTCTAATAAAGGTCCTCATTCTTTGTTTCTTAGTCCCTCATGTTGAAGCTCGTTCATTGACCTCACTCTTTCAGTTTCTCACAACCTCTTCAAGTATATAGCTCATCGTAAGATAACTTGATTAATACTGTATAATTCAGCACCCCATACCATCTCTTACAGTATATAGTTGCAGATGACCCCAAATGGTATGGAGCACCTCAATGCCCCCTTACCTTACGAGTTCCTGCCCATCAGTTTAGAACTTCTGGGAATGAATATGGGTAGATTAGTTCTCCATGGTGCCCATGGATAGACCTACCACACCGACAGAAAAATTAAATATTAAAAATGATTGAGTGAAAGGTTTGCTGTGCTCATTTTTTTCCAAGTCAAATTCTCTTATTCTCTCTCTTCTCCAGTTAACAGGTATATGAATGAACGTGTGTTTGTGTTGGTGACTCACACATTTTAATATAGAACTTCATAGAAATGAACTTCAGTGAGATTAAATACACACACACACACACACACACACACAAGACTACATCAAAGAAAGTGAAATACTCTTTAGCTGTTGACTGGCTTTCACCACTTATTATGTGAGAAAAGAAATGTCAGTAACTTAAAAGAAATTTAAGATCAATGTGCTTGAGCTTTTCTGATTTTAAAATTCTTTACAAAAACTTGTCTAAAAGATTATGTAATGGAAACAAGGAGGTTGAAACTCCTCAGGGCACTAGGGAAATTTCTTTGTTTCTCCTGAGTGCAAAAGATAGAGAAGTAGAATGTTATTTTCAGGAGACCCCCTAGCTGGGGTCAGTGCACATGTTAGTTATGTGCAGGTATTGTGTTTTAGGAACTCCTGCTCTGATTTACACGAAAACAAAGACTGGGCTACCACCATGTATTCACAGGAGCCATGATGAAATAACTGGAGAGGCAAAGGTGGCAAATGAACCAATTGTTAGGGGAGTCCCGGCCTAAATAGACTTTCTGACCTGAAGTGACCCCAACTATTCCTTTGTTCCAGTTGCAGAGATCTGGTCTTCAGAATTCTGGAAGGTTAACATGTCAGCCTCTGACTTTATTCTGTTCCTGGAATAATCAAGGATATTTCAGAAAATCAATTTGCTTTCTCCAGGAGGACTCCACTAAAGTACAGAACAGTCTATCAGGGAAGCTTCCTCTGAAAATGGACATGGTTTCATTTCTGTTTCCTTAGCTCTTGCTGCAGAGAAGATAATGGATCAACTTAGTTATCTGCTGCTTTTCTTGTTAAGGGTTTTACCCATTTCTTCTCAATGTAGAAGACTATGAGAGCTTAAATGTGATTGTTGAGATTTGTCATTCTCAGTAGCTCAGGGATCTCCCTGAAATAAACTCTAGGCATCTGCTTTCAACACTCGTGTCTGTAAAACCACAACGGAGAGGGAAATGTGTGAACCTTCAAACCCCAGACACTGCTGCATTTAAAAAGAGTTGTTGCCATGGATGTTGAAATATTTTCCTCCTGGTTGCTGTTTATGCCTTTTTGTATGTGTTTGCGCAGATGTATTTCACCTACTCAGGAATTCTAAAGTCAAGAATTTTGCATCAGAACCTTTGCTTCCTTGATTAGATTAATATGTAGAATTGTTAGTATTTTAAAACAAGCTGCAAGTTGTGTCTGAGTGATTAACATAAAATGAAAACTTTAGCCAAATAGCCTATTAACATACACACATTATTTACAGCAATTAGAGCATATAAACTTTCATTGTGTGACATGATTTTACTTTAATGTACTTTTACGAAAACTGATCTTTTTTTCTACTTTGCCATTCTAAATTTGCCTTATTTAAATAAATATGACTTTTTAAAAGATGTAATATTCTTATTCAAAATGAAAGATAATAAGTAAAACAAAATAAAATTCAAAAGTACCCAACATTTCTTTTTTTTTTTTTTTTAACTATTAAACAATGTCTGCGGTGGAGGTTGCCCTGGATCAAGTCTGAGGAGACCAGCTCTGTGGGATGGAAGTAAGCCACTTAACCTCCTTTGGCCTCTGTTTCCTAAACGAGGGCAATCAAGAAATAATCTCCATGGTCTTCCTTCTGTCTCCCCTTCCAGCTCTAAACTCTCCATTTTGCTTTTCTCTACTATGCACACACAACTATCTAACATTCCCTTGGGTATGATACTTTCCGCTTGTAACTCCGTTTTCAAAAAGTATTCAAGAGAATAAACTTGAGGCAGCAGATGCAGCATTTTCAAATTTTAAGGCTCGACTGAGAAGAAAATAATTCATCCAGAGAAGGGTATAAATTCCACTTGACTAAACCTTAGCACTTTCCACACACCTCCATTAGGGAAGAGGTTGCCATTGCAAAGAGTTTTCCCATCTCGAATGGCTGTGGTAGAGTCTTGACTGAACAATATTTTGACTTGCACTTCAGAGTTCCCTCAATCTCTCTAGCTCTGTCCATGAGTATCTCTCTAAATACAGCAGCTGTGCCATCTGTTTCAAATATTATTTCAGTCCTCGCTGTTTTGGGATAAATTTCATAAAGTGCATCACATACACACATTTAATTGAACAAATGAGAAGCCTTTCCAGTTTAAAAGAGCTTCCTAAATGACAAGAAGTGTCCAATTTCCATTCAAATGGTTACTCTGGGGCTTTAAAATGTATGAATTCATCTAACAGAGGCTGGTGGTGTATTCTGAGGCAGATGGCTTGATTCTGTGAAGAAAAAAATTTAAGTGGATTTTACTATCAATCTTATATTTTTTTTGGCAAAACACTGACATAATAAAGATGTGTGTATTACTGAGAAAGCTTTTTAATAATGATTCTACCTTATGTTATCCCCTAAGAATATGGTTAACTGACTAGGAGAATCTATTTAGAGATTTTTATGTTTATTCATAATGATCAACTTAGGAAAAAAAGGAAGAAGCCCACTAACAAAATTGCTGAAATTACAAATGGAAAATAGTGCTCTACAACTTTTTAAAGGAGTCCAATAGGAAAGGAATGTTGAAGTTTATCTGATTTTTTCTTGCTAAATAGTCATGAAGTCAATAAATTGAAGATTTTGAAGAAAGGAGAAAGTATTTCATTTCTTATGAGAGTATCTTTAGAGGAATATCTTCAGTAAGTTTTGCAGATGTTGTGTCCAAGGCACTTTGCATGTTTAATATTATTAGTTTTGAAGGTGAATCATTGGAATGATTCTTAGTCACTATTGCTGTGCACTCTCAAATTTAAATTCATGTTAGTATGTGTAAAAGTTATAGCAAAAGTTATATGCTCCAAAAATCCTTTCAAGTCTTGCCTGCCTTATGCAACAGTATAGCCCCCTACCCCCAATTTACTCTTCTATTTTCAAATTGCAGAGTTGCCTGAACTCTTGGTTAGTTCCTGATTAGTTGAAAGCAAATATGAGTCTCATTCCTCTTGCAAATGGCTGTTCAACAATCTAGGCCTAAGGCAATCAACCCATCACTTCCTTGGGCACCAGTTATTAGTTTGGGGATGAGCATATGACTTTAGTTGTCCCCATCAGTAGAAAAGGAAAAGCATTTCTCTGATAGCTGGGAAAGGTGCTTTCTCTCCTTCAGTGGACATGGACAGGGAAGCATGTAATCTTTATTGCTACTAATAACTTCATGGAAACATAAGGAGAATTGACCTTGGGATGGAGTGAATGATGTGGATAGCGGAGTGAAAGGAGAAAGAACCTGCATTTTTGATGGCATAATTGAGCCTTTGGGTTCATTGCCCTGAATTTCACTATGCCTCTAGTCTTCCCCTTATGTTAGCCAATGCTTATTGTTAGTTAGGTGTTTTGATACTTGCAGCTAAAAGCATCCCAAAAGATACATCTGAGGATGTGCATAAGATGGAGGCAACATTAGGCTCACTTATGTATGTCATGAGACCTTCTCCTCATCATGGGTGTTAGGTTCTATTTCCCCTCTCTGACACTACTGTGTTGGTTTCAATAGCAAGACATTAGCTGGAGGAAAATCCTATATAATAAAAGCCTAATATGCTAAGTGTCTGGTCGTCTGTTCAACCAATCAAAGTGTAATATGCTAATGATATGCTAAGGCCGCTCAACCACTCACTATGACATGCACTGACCACCAGGGGGAAGACACTCTGATTGGTAGGTTAGCTTGCTGCTGGGGTCCAGCCGATTGGGACTGAGTGAGATGGGCTGGACATGCCCTGGAGCCCTCTCGTGGTCCCTCCCCCTGGCTGGCCCTACCCCCAACTGGCCCCCAACACCCTGTATGGGGGGGGGGCTAGCTGGCCAACTGCTCACAGCCCCTCCCCCTGGCCGGCCACACCCCTGATGGGCCCCCATCGGGGCAGGCCGGCCGGATCCCACCCATGCATGAATTCATGCACCAACCTCTAGTAATACTATAAAAATGATGTAATGAAGGTGGGTATTGGAGTTACTATGTAGTAGATCCTAAAGTCAATTGGTACACAGAGACTGTACCAATCTGCATTTCAACAAACAGTGCATGAGGGTTCCCTTTTCTTCACATCCTCCCCAACACTTGTAGTCTGTTGATTCATTGATGACAGCCATTCTGACAGGTGTGAGGTGATATCTCACTACGGTTTTAATTTGCATTTCTCTGATGATTAGTAACATTGAGCATCTTTTCATAAGTATACTGGCCATCTGTATGTCCTCTTTGGAGAAGTGTCTATTCAGGCCCTTTACCTATTTTTTAAATTGGAATTCTTGTGTGTTTTTTGGTGTTGAGTTTTATAACTTCTTTCTAAATTGTGGATATTAATCTGTTACCAGATGTAGTATTCATGAATATATTCTCCCATTCAGTGAGTTGTCTTTTCATTTTGCTGATGGTGTCCTTTGCTGTGCAAAAACATTTTAGTTTGATGTCTCATTTGTTTATTTTTTCTTTTGTTTCCCTTGCCTGAGGAGATATATGAGAAAAAATCTTGCTATGAGGAATGTCTGAGATTTTACTGCCTATGTTTTCTTCTAGGATTTTTATGGTTTCACAGACTCAGAAACTTTTGACTTATCTATCTGTAGTCCCAGGATCCAATCTACAGTATTTGCATCACTAGGGAACCTAGTAGAAATGCACATTTTTTGCATCCTACCCTAAACATATTGAATCAGAACCTGGCTGGACATGGTGGGAGTCAACAGTCTGTGCTTTAACAAGCCCTCCAGGTAGTTGTGTTTGAAGATTACTCATTAAGTAGGTGTGATATTTGTGAGCTCCTGTGTTTCCTGGGGTGTCTTAGAAATATACTTGTTATCATGGTAACAAGGTGATTTAAAGTGAAAATAACCCATTAAGACATTGTTTATGATTTTGACTTAGTTTTGTCAACCAATATCATTAACTAATGAATTGTTTTGATGACCACAAGTGAACTAGAGGTATCCCAACTGTGCATGTTTGTGTGAGACTTGCCATCTGCCTGGAAAATCTCTCTGGAAAACTGGGCATGTTTAAGTGTGTGTTTAAATCTGGATGAAGGATGCAGGACTTTGGAGAATTTCTCAGGGCAGGATTTTCAGGCCCTGTGTCCCCAAAGGATTTTACCTGTGCTAGTTTTTATGAAGTGGGTTTAAGAAAAGGGAGAGGGTGTTAACATGGGTACTTCTAAAGGCAGACTGTGTCTTTTTCTTGCTCTGGGCTAATTCAGTGCTCAGCTGCCCTCTGGCCTGATCACAGTTCTGAGAGTTAGTTGTTAACCTAATTATTACTGCTTTGAACTTCCCCAAGACTCTGATGTCAAAGGTTTCCTTTTAGTTTTTTGGTTGTTTTTTTTTAATCACAATTTTCTGTCTTAAGGTTGCCCTTTATGTGCTTGCATGTTACTGCATTCCTTTGACACTGGGGAGCCTCTCTGCCCTTGATGCTTCCTGTTCAGTGATGATGAATGCCTTCTATGCAGCTCTACAAGAATCACAGCTTGCTGTTATTTGCAGAGTCCCCCTGATTCTACATTGGAGAAAGCTGAAGTCTGGGGAAGGGTGGTAATTTACCTCATGCATTCATTTGTTGAAAAATTCATATTGAACACCTACTGTGTGCTAAGCACTGTTTAATAATGGCAAAAACAAGATTAGAGTAAGAGAATCATGACCCCCCCATGCCAGTTTTCTTGTCACAATCCTGAGTCTTAAAAGGCATCTGAGTAAAACAAGCTAAATGAAGCAAAAAGTAATGAAATAAAATAAGAAAAAAAAAGGAATAAAGCAAAATAAAAAGAAAAAGTAATATGAGAAATAAGTGTCTTGTGGATGACTGACTAAGTACATACATTTACTTTTCTGTTCCCAAGTGTCATTGGAGTGAGTGGACACATATAAAAACAAAAATGAAAGCAATGCAAAAGCCCTAGGAAACAAGAAGGGTGATACCAGTGGAAGCAACACATTTCTGGAAGATATAGAGCAGATGGGATTGGATCAATGGAGTAACAAAATTAAAGTGATAAATGCAGTCAATACAAATGAAAGAGAATAGTAATAGAGGAAAAATGAAGTTTTTTTTTAATTGTTTTTGTGTTTAACAGAAGTACATTGGAATAAAAACAACAAGATCATATCATTAAGAGCTAGAGGCAAGAATCATTTGTTGAACACTTAATAGGAAGACCAATAAAACTAGGGCATTCCAAGAACCTAGAAAAGGCATACCCACCCAGCTCCAGCAGAGCTGGCACCAACTTTTGAGAACAAAGGAGTGGATGGATTCTGCCATTGGGGATGGGTAGGGGACACTTAAAGTGAGTGCTGAGGCTACAGAGAGAAGTTGGGTGGTGCTTCCATGTAATATCAGCTGCCAACCTTCCCACATCCAGACAGCAAGCTCCCACCCACCCTAACAGAGAGGTATCTTTCATGACAGATAGCAGGTCATGCAGCATAGGCATGGCTTCTGTCATTTACAATCAAATTCACTATCAAGGGAACTGTGACTTTCACATTGGCTACCTGTATTAATCATCCTATACCCTCACTTGTAAGTATAAGTGAACAATTAAGAATCTCTAGATATTTAAGGAAAAATAACAGCATGAAAATGAGTTACCAAACTGAACAACTCAAAGTGATTCTTTTTTTTTTAAATTTTTTAAAAATCCTCACCTGAGTAATTTTCCATTGATTTTTAGAGAGAGTAGAAAAGAGAGGGAAAGACAGAGAGAAATATTAATGTGAAAGAAACACATCGATTGGTTGGCCCGGGCCAGGGAGGAGCCTGCAACCGAGGTACGTGCCCTTAACTGGAACAGAAACCGGGGCCCTTCGGTCTGCAGGCCAACACCCTACCCACTGAGTCAAACCGGCTAGGGCCAAAGTTATTCTTGAGGGAATTGAATTACTAGAGAAATATAGAAAAATATTATTAAAATAATTTAATTAGTATATTCAGGGGTATCTGAAGGAACACTACATTCATATAGCTAGAACAGGCTGCTAAGAAAAAGTGAAGTATAAAGTAGAATTTATAGAAATTGAAAAACTCCTAAATAATTATTGAAATAAATGTAATAGCCACTGATGATGTAAAATGTAAAGTTCTTAATTCTCCAAAGCTTCTTCCTATATATGGACAAGATTAGTCACTTTGGAGATAATTGTTATTTAGAAAAGGATTACCTGAATGAACACAAACCATTGTTCAAGTGAAACAAGATAATACTAACTTCTTTGGCTGACAAAAGCTGACTTTAATCTGACTTTGAAATGCTGAATTAATTACTGGAGGAATATTTGCATAAGGTAAAAAGGATTAACCAATAGGAAAGGCCATCTCTTTCCCTTTTGAGGTTCAATGTTGTTAGCACCTCTCTAACTGACCAAGTCTGTTAAAAGTCCAGTGGCATAAAGGACTCTGAGGTTCCCTAGCAAGTACTCATATGGGAGAAGATAAAAATCTGGACAGGTGAGTAAGGTGGAAGGATAAGTTCGGGGGTGGGGTGGGGGGCGGTTTGGATATCATGAAGCCAAGACCAGAAATACCTGTGAACCCAATCACCCTAATAGGTTGATTATGGTAGCAAATAATGATTAAACTTGAATGTGAGCTGAAAGAGCTATATTCTTGGGGTTTAAGTCTTGGGCATCTGTAAAACTTGTGCCAGGGACCTGTACCTCTGCAGTCATAACTGTAGTGATGGACAAGCTACAAGAATCATTTTCAAAAGTGTCCCTGTGTGTCAGTGACAGAAGCAATTAGCAGATTCATTGCACTCAAGTTTTCTCTATCAGCTGGTTGACAAAAGAACTAAAACCCTTAGACTGGAGCAAACTCTTTGGATTCTTAAAATTCAGGGAGAAGAAGGACTACCTCAAGAAAGGGTTAGTTAGGTGTCAGCTAAAGAGCAATTGAAAATTACACACTAAATTTGTACTCTTTGACTGCTGAAGTATATCAATACTTGCAACCGAGGTACGGTTGCAATAAACATCAATACAAAAACTGAAGAGTAGTATAGATGTGGTTGGAAAACAGATCATTCCATAGGAGATCAAGCCAAGAAGTTTTCTTAGAACATAGTGCAAAAAGACAGAGATGAAAATTGTGAAAGAAACTTAGGAGATAGGATATAATTTAGTATATGAGGTATAAATATTCACAAAGCATGTAAGATGTTCAGAAATCCCAATATCTACCTTATAAAACACCTCTAAGAAGAAACTAGACAGAATGAAGGGAATAATATAACCTAAGTAAAATAGAAGAATATTTTTTTTCTAAGTTGAAAGAAGATATTAGTCTTTTGGTCAAGCAAGCAAGCAAACAAACACAAAAACAAAAAATAAGAAGTGTTGCTAAAGATGTGGAGAAATTGGAACTATTGTGTATTGCTTGATAAGAATGTAAAATGATGGAGTCACTGTGAAAAATGATATGGCAATTCCTCAAAAAGTTAAACATGGAATTTCTATATGATCCTGCAATTTAATTTCTGGGTATAAACCCCAGAGCAAGAAAATCAAGGACGCAAACAGATATTTGTATGCCCATGTTTATAACAGCATATTCACAATGACCAAAAGGTAGATAACTCAATGTCCATTGATGAATAAATGGATAAATAAAATGTGACATGCATACAATGAAGTATTATTCAGCCTTAACAAGGACATTCTGAATGAATGAACCTTGAAGACATTATATTAAGTGAAATAAGCCAAACAAAGAGGGATAAATTCTGTATAGTCTACTTTGAGGTAATTATAGTAGTCAAATTTAGAGATAGAAAGTAGAGTGGTAGTTGTCAGGGGCTTGGAGAAAGGAGTAGTAAGGTGTTAATGTTAATAGATAGAGTTTCAGCAGCGGAGAAGAAAATGTTTGGAGATGGAAGGTGGCAATGGCTGCACAAAGGAGAGGCACCGTAATGGGGTTAAGAATGTGGGCCTGCATGTGAGTCCCAAGCCACCACTTAGTAGCTCTGTCTTTGGGCTAGTCACTTACACTCTCTGTACCTCAGTTTCCTCATCAATAAACTATGGACAATAATAGTAACTACTTCATGGGATTGTTTTGAGGACTCTATTATTAATGACAATAGCATTTAGAAATAATACAACTCAATTGTCTAACTTGTAAATGTACTAAAATTTAAAATGCACTTACTTTTGTTCTAGCAATTCCACTTTCTCATAGAGTCAGTACTTGATAAAAACTAGCTGTGTGGTTAAAAAATACAAAATGACATAGAATATAGAACAACAATATTGCAAAAAGAAACCTGGCACTATTAAGGTGAAATTTATGAACTACTGGCAGGAAGAGAAAATCTTATAATTTTCCAGTGAGAAAAAAGAGGATTCCTACTAAGGAAGGAAAGTCAGAATGATGTTAGTTTTTTTTTTTTTCCAATAATTGATACTGGAAAATATGGAGCAATATCTATAATATCCTGAGGAATTCACTGTATATAAATCTTGGGTTCTCCATTAGGCAAGCTATTATTCAAATGTAAGAGCAAAATCAAGACAATTATAAACATGGGAAGTTAACCCCCTTTGAAAAAAAAATTACTTTGGGTTGTTCTTCAGCAAAATAAAAAAGGAAATACAAAAAGAGAAGATATAACATATGAGTGGTGAATCAAGTAACCAATAATACATCAACAAGTCTGAATGATCATGAATAATTAATATAAACGAGGTGTGAGTTTAATGCAATTGTTAAGAATATGTCCCTAAAACAGAAGCATAGAAGCATAAGAATAGTTATTCTAAGTGTTAATGTAAGTTATTTGGAAAGTTTCTGGTGATAAACAGTTACTATGTATAAGCACACATCTAAAGGTTGATATATTTTACGAATACAAGTCAAGGAAAACTAGTACAAATTAACAAGCATAAGAGGGAAAATTGGTTATATACTAAAAAGGGTATTAATCAAAACCCCAAGAATAAATAGTGAGACAATGCACTATTATTAGTAGTTAATCTTACGTGAGGGATTATTATGTGTCAGCTATTGTGCCAGATGGGTGCTATTATTGTCTCCATTTATAGATGAGGACAGAGAGATTGAGCAATTTACCCAGTCATTAGCTGGCAAGGGACAAAGCTGGGCAATCTCACTTATAGCCATGCTCTTAATCACTACCCTAAATATTGCCTTATTGGAATCCAAATTGTTCAAAATGGCTTCATAATAGAGAAAACCCAACACTCTGTTTTATACAGTTTACAGTCATTTCCCCAAGGTATGTGTCAGATATGCTTCTTATAGCCTATCTACCCTGGAGTAACAGTAACTTATTGCTACAGACTTCTGTGGAACAACCCCCCCTCATACTTGACAACATGGATGAACCTTGAGTGCATTATGCTAAAAGTGAAATAAGTCAAACATAGAAAGAAAAATATTGCACAATTCTCCTTACATGAGTCAGATTAATAGAATTAAAGAGTTGAAGGGGTGTTTGCCAAAGACTGGGAGAAGGTACAATTGGGAATCAACAGGCATAAAGTTTCAATTAAACAAAATGAAAAATCTCTAGAGGTCTACCACACAATATTGTACCTGTAGCCAACAATATTTTGGACACTTAAAAATTTGTTAAGAGGGTAGATATTACATTGTGTTCTTACCACAATAAAATAACAAATAAAACAAACAAACAAATCTAATGGCTTGAAAGAACTATCATTTGTTCTCATGGATGAATGGGTCACCTGAGGATTTGCTCAAGGCTTGGCCTAGCTGGGTTGGTTGGCTCAGTTCCATGTATCTTTCATTGCCTTTTTAGGACAATAGGTTAACCTTAAAATGCCCTTTCCATTGCATGACAGAGGTACAGGAGAGCAAGCCCAAACATTCAGATGCTCTTCAAGCCTTTGGTCTCATCACATATGTTAATATTCTATTGACCAGCCCACGTGGTCATAGGAGAGACAGGAAAGTTATATGACAAAGAGGTTAATATAGCGAGGGTTGATGAATTAAGGCCATTAATACTATATAACATTACTAATCTATTTCTTTCATATTTACTACTTGGAAAAAAATCATATAAGCAAAACATACGTGAGAATTTGTAAGAGAATGGGCTTATTGAGAAAGAATAGTGAAGATGTTATAATTGCGCTAGTAATCTTTGGGTCCAAAAAGAGTGCCTGTAAAATATGATGCACTTAAAAATATTGGATGAACTAATAAATTACTATTCACTCATTCAAAAAGAATCTTCCTTAACTAAAAAGGATTCTTTGAGGATGGGATTCTGGGATCCCCCTTCTAGTACTTCTCACTACCGTCTATGTAACAGCTAAGGGAGAAAGTGAGGAGAGTCAGAGTTAAAATATTATATGTAAATATAGATCTACTACCCTCAATTATTAAAAAAATAAAAAGTTGACTGCATAATTATGAGTGGGATATGCTTTTTCTGATTCTAGGTGGGATTTTGGGAAGAAGATTTACCAATAGTGGAAAGAGCACTTGATACAGTAGTATGAAAATTGGCTTTTTTGCCTTAGGTCTGCCACCAATAAAATATAAAACTTGGACAATTTCCTTACCTTTTATGAGTGACAATTTTTGCATTAAAATTGTTTGGAGGATCTCTAAGATCCTTTTTAACCCTAAGGATTTAAGAAAGAACTTTTAAAACTAGAAATATGACCACTGTATAGATGAGAATTCATCAAAATGCATTTTGTAAAATTAAGAGCAGCAGCTGATTTATAAGAATCAATAACATGTTCTCTAAAATTATTAATTATAACTGAGTAGTTACTACTTATATAAAGAATAAGAGGCCCTATTCTTTATATAATTAACATTTTATGAATAAAGTTTTATTTTATTTTTTAAAATTTATTTTTATTGATTTCAGAGAGGTGGGGAGAGGGAGTGAGAGATAGACACATCAATGATGAGAGAGAATCATTGATCAGTTGCCTCCTGTACACCCCCTACTGGGGATCGAACCCGTAACCCGGGCATGTGCCCTTGACTGGAATCGAACCCGGGACACTTCAGTCCGCAGGCTGATGCTCTATCCACTGAGCCAAACCAGGTAGGGCTATGAATAAAATTTTAGAGCTCATTCCAAATCGGTATTCTTTTTCAGACCAAAAGGAACAACAAGGTGATCTAAATCTTTTTTAAATTAGTACTAAATTATGAATATAAAAGATTATAAATTATGAATATATGAAGATTATAAAGCTTATACTAGGTTATGTGTCACTGATTAATCTCTGCCTCAAAGTGACATACTAAATAAGAAAGTAAGAAATATCATAGCGACAATGTATCCTTTCTGTTTGACTACTTCCTGTACTGTGTTATGGCAGAACACAGTTACCATTTGTCCCATCAACTCAAAGCCTGTGGCTGTTTTCCAAACATCTCCACCTTCCTCTAAGAAGCAGTTATAAATCCACAATTCACTAATGTATATAAATGTATATTATAGATTAGGTTTATATATACAAAATGACTCACATCACCAACTAGGATAGCAATATATCACATCTTTGTTATTTTGCCCATTAATCATTCATGCAAGTATGTGCTCTTATTAGCTGGAAGCCCAGCATCTCCTATTTGAGTGCTTCTTCTTCCTTACTGATACCCAGAATGGCAAGCTGGGACTCTCATTGCAGGTTCTTGTCCTACTAAGTTTGAAGAATAATATTTATGGACTAAAAGTTTTTAAGCCAAAGTGTGGAAGTTTATTGCAAGCATATACAAACTCCTGCATAGGGAGGGTTTCCCAAGTGGGTAACCCCTGGCGAGGGATCCCCAAATGGTAAAAACCTGCTCTCTCTTCCAAAATGGAAAAAAACAAAAACAAAAAAACAAAAAAAAACTAGTCCCTTGAGTCTCTTTTTCTATGGCAGTGATGGGCAACCTTTTGAGCTTGGTGTGTCAAACTTCGTCAAAAAACTGAGCATAACTCAGATAGTGTGTCACTTTGAGGAAAAAACATTATTTCGCAAATGTTTCATCCTCAGGAGCACCAAATGTTTCATCCTCAGCATGTGGCCACCTCAGCGGCCACGTGTCATCAGAAATGGCTACGCGTGTCACTGCTGACACGCGTGTCATAGGTTCGCCATCACTGGTCTATGGGTTTATAATTGCTGACAGCTTCTTTGTCTGTTCATCCCACTTTCTAATTGGACTCCTCCTTATTTTATGTCCCCCGTGTTTTTCCTAATTGGTCACTTTCCCCCTTTCCCCTGTATGGTATCAGTTTTAAAGTTTCAAAGCTCACCTGGTGCCCTCCTCTCTTCTTCCCCTTATCTTGTAGCATTCCTTTGTCCTCTGTGTATGTAAGATAAACTGGTGGCTTAGAGTCATCTACACCTATCATGTATGTATTTCTCTTCATGGACCTGCCTGAAACTGCTTCTCTTGTCCCTAAAATTCTCTCATTGTTATCCCAAGTTGTTCTCAGATCAGAGGCTGTCAATTACATTTTCAAGAAAATTGCAAGTTCACATTGGTTCTCTATTTATGGCTTCTTATTACCATTTGTTGTCACTACTGAAGATTAGTCCAATCATGTTCCATAGAGGTTCATTCCTTGAAGGTAATTTCTAGTCTAAGTGCCTACATTGCTTCCCTACACAGTTGGGTTCAATGTGTAGATTGTCTGGTTAAGATTCTGAGTTCTGGAGTCATATGAACTGGATTTGAATTTTGCCTTTGCTTCTTTTTAGCTGGGTGACTTAAACTGGGTTATCTAACTTTCTGAGTTTCAGATTCCTCATCTTATATAATAAAGAGGTAATATGCAAATTGACTTATCACTCCAATACACAAGATCGCCGCCACCATGTGGAGACAAGATGGCTGCCACAAGATGGCCAGCAGGGAAGGAATGTTGGGGGGGGGGGACCAGGCCTGCAAGGGAGGGCAGTTGGGGGCAACCAGGCCGACAGGGGATGGCAGTGGGGGAGATCCGACTGCAGGGGAGGGCAGTTGGGAGTGACCAGGCCTGCAGGGGAGGGCAGTTAGGGGTGACCAGGCCTGCAGGGGAGGACAGTTAGGGGTGACCAGGCCAGCAGGGGAGCAGTTAGGCATCAATCAGGCTGGGAGGGGAGTGGTTAGGGGGTGATCAGGCTGGCATGCAGAAGCGGTTAGGGGCAATCAGGCAGGCAGACAGGCAAGTGGTTGGGAGCCAACAGTCCTGGATTGTGAGAGGGATGTCTGACTGCCCATGGGATTGGGCCTAAATGGGCAGTCAGACATCCCTTGAGGGATCCCAGATTGGAGAGGGTGCAGGCTGGGCTGAGGGACACACCCCCCACCCCCCAAGCACAAATTTTGTGTACCAGGCCTCTAGTCTATAAATTAAAGACAATAATAGAATTTATCTCATAGAGTTGTGAAAATTAAATGAGAAGACATAACAAACAGAGTACCTGACACCTAGAAGATTTGTAGAATGTATGCTGCTGCCATCATTATGACTACTACTACTAGTAGTCATTATGACTATGCTATTAGTAAGACAGTCATCATTTCCAAAAGTGTTGCAATGTTGCAAGGCTGCTGTGATGCAGAGTTTAGTGTTTCCATTGCTTCCTCTTGGAAGTACACTGAGCTCTCTGTACAAATTAGTCTACCTTCACCCCAGGGCTCTTGATATCTAAAGCAATTGTTCTCTTAGTTGAATGGTTCTCTTTAAAAATGGGTAAAATTTATGAATAGTTATGAAAGAGTAAATTTGAATGTCTAATAAATACATATAATCTCACAAATCCTTAGAAAAATATAATTTAAAATAAGTATGAGATAATATTCTATACCCAACATATCTACAAAAATAAATTTTTGATAATATCAATCTTGGGGGCAAGGTGACCTTCATTTGTTGTGGGTGAGAAGGTAAATCATTAGAAACACTTTGGTTTACATTGTTTCAAAGTATTAGGGAATGGACAAATTTTTTTTCTTTATACATTAGAACACTACACAGTTGTAAAATTAATAAAGTGTATATGTATGTGTGTGTGAACATGGATACATGTGAAAAACACAATGTTTAAAAAGTTGTTAACGGCTATATAGAGTATACTATTTATGTACATTTCTTCATTTCTTCAAATACACAAATGTACACAAATATATGTATTAAAAATATTAAAATGCACAGGCTAACAATACAGTTGAACTTTAAAATGTTAGCTACTTCTGGGGGATGAGAGAGGTAGACAAGATAGAGAGAGGGGTTATGGCTCTCTATTCAGTATAACATTTTATTTTCTTAAACATTTTTAAGACAACATGGTAACATGCTAACATCTGTGAAATAGGTATCTATGAAATTATTTTATTACTTTCTGTAACATAAATATTAAATGATATGACACAATATAAAAAAGAGTGAATATAACAGCTCACTTAGACTTTAGGATAATTAGAAAACATTTGGGGGAAAATAAAATTAGATTTCTACCTTATGTTATATACAAAAGACAATTCCCTGGGTTAAATTTTAAATGAAGATAAAATAGACCAGAGGATAACACAGGTGATTATTTGTCTGTTCTTAGGTAGAAAAAATTATTTCTAAGTATTTAGATGAAAGAAATCTAGACAACAAAACACAGCATTTAGGCAAAATGAAAAGAGGAATAGATTTTTCTACAAAAAATTAAATATCTTCTATGTCCCCACACTATAAAAAATATAATATATAATAAACTAAATTGATATTTGTAATATGTAAAATATTTGTAGAAAGAAAAGATATAAAATCCTCTCAGGAGAAAAATATGATAATGATATAAACAGATAATTTGCAAAAAGTAAATACCAATGAATAACATGCAAAAATGTTCAACAACACAGTTATTAATTTATTGCCTCTTAGTTCTAAATTCACCCTTCAGCACCTACTCTGCGATAATGGACTGGATTGTCTACACATTTCTCTTTCACAATGAGCATAATGTGAAGCTTGTCAGTAGGACAGAATGTTGCCGGAGGGACATTCCTAGCAAGAGGGATCTCTTCCTAGGGGGTCTGGTGTGCTGTGTTTGATTTTTCTTGCTAACGTGAACAGGAGTGTGGGGACATCCAGTGGTGCTATACTCGGTGTGTGTCCACAGTGCACACTCCCTAAGAGATCTTGCTGTCTCAGTTTAGACTTGTGACCACATTTCTATGGACCTCCTGATGCCAATATTACAGAGGTCAAGGTTAAGCCTGCAGAGGTATCCAGACCCCCCTTGACTGTCCAACTCCCAGCCTTGGCTCCCCTGTGTCTGGAGGGCTGTTTCCCGTGGCTTCTCAGAGCTGACACCACAAACTCCAGGTCTGCGGTTACAGTGCTGCTTTGGTACTTTCTCACATGACTGCCAGCCCTCCAGCCTTGGCTCACCCGTGTACTAGGAGACTATTTCCTGCTTGCTAGGTGTCTGAGGACCAGCTCTGGCCAGGATGACTCAGTAAACTTCTCTGTGGATTTTTAATGGAACCAAGAAAATTTGTATTTTATGGCCAATGATTTAATATGATTTGTTGTTCTTACTTTGACTTTTATACTCATTCCCAAATAGTGATCCATACTTGTCATATAACAGAAAGAAAGGACCTGATTCTACAAATCTCAGTAATTTTAACTTAAAACATTTTAAAAGCCAATATTTAAGATATTATAATGAGAAAACATAAATGATACTGATAACCTTCACTTGATGTGCTGCTTGCTTATTTCTTTCTAACTGTAATAAGCAGATATTGACTACTGTTGATATCAACAATTAAGATTTATTGATTTGAGTTAATGTCATCTAAAATAATGTTAAGGTCAATACATGCTCAAGAAACCATTGAGCTTGTCTAAAGTCTAAAAGGTTATCAATATTTCCGTTATTACACTTCATGTATTATTAAAATTACATTTATAAAATGTAATTTTTAGAAATTATATAATTTATCCTGAAGGAGGATAAGAAGACTATTTAGAACATGTGTTAATCAAGGACATGGACACTAAACAATAGAATAGTTCAGTGGAACTTCACATTTTTTTCCTAGAACCACTTCTTCAGCTTATTTGTATTTTGGTGACTGAATTTTTAGGTGAGGTGTGACTGGAGCTAGGATGGTGCTGTCATCAGCTGTAAAAATGCTGAAGGGAGAAGTGGAAAGGGGATTATTGGGTTCAAAAATATAGATAGCAGAATGGGGAAGAAGGCAGAGTTGAGAAGAGTGAGATTTTCACTTTTAATAGCACTCCCCTCTTCTGCATAACTCTGCTGTGTATGGATCTACTGTGGTCAGCAGAACAATATAACAAAGTGGAAATCAGAATCAGAAACAACAGAGAACATCACCAAAACAAATTCATAATAAAGAATAAATTGATACACATGAACTAAAATAAGATTTGATAGGCAGTGCAGATGATTTGTTTTAAACCATGGACTTACATTGAAACAGAACTGATTACTGGTTAGAGATGAGCAAGAGCCATCAGTACTAAATCATTAGCAAAGGAGGACCAAGGGGTCAGGCTGGCATGGCTCAGTGATTGAGCATCGACTTATGAATTAGGAGGTGAGGGTTCGATTCTCAGTCAGGACATATGCTCAGGTTTTGGGCTCGATCTCCAATGTCGGGCAGGCAGGAGGCAGCCAATCAATGATTCTCTGTCGTCATAGATGTTTCTATCTCTGTCTCCCTCTCCCTTTCTCTCTGAAATCAATAAAAATATATTTAAAAAAATAGAAAAACCAAGGTAAGTTGAAAAGAAAAAATTATTGGAACTTTCCTTCAGTCCTCTTACTGAACTCCTGCTGACCTACTAAGAATGTCCAATTCCAAATATTGAAAATAAGCTTTATTCAATTGGCGGAGTGATCTTTCTATAGTGGGTTCCCTAGAGGGATATTAATAAAACTAGAGGCCTGGTACATGAAATTCGTGCACAGGGAGGCAGGGGGTGTCCCTCAGCCAGGTCTGCACCATCTTGCAATCTGGGACTGCTGGCTCCTAACTGCTCATCTGCCTGCCTGCCTGATCACCCCTAACCACTCAGCCTGCCTGCCTAAACACCCCTAACCCCTCTGCCTGCCTGTCTGATCACCCCTACCACTTGCCTGCCTGCCTGATTGCCCCTAACCACTTTGCATGCCTGCCTCATTGCCCCTAACCAGTCTGCCTGCCTGCCTGATCATCCTTAACTGCTCTCCTGTCTGCCTGATCGCCCCTAACTGCTCTCCTGCCTGCCTGATAGCCCCTAACCACTTACCTGCCTGCCTGATCACCCCTAACCACTCTGCCTGCCTGATCACCCCTAATCACTCTGCCTGCCTGCCTAATAGTCCCTAACTGCTTACCTGCCTGCCTGATCGCTCCTAACCGCCTCTGCCTCAGCCCCTGCCACTGCGGCTTCATCCTGAAGGATGTCCAGAATGACATCCGGAAGGTCATTCAGCTGTCCATTCTAATTAGCATATTATGCTTTTATTATTATAGATGCTTTACAGAGGCCTGGTGTATTTGTCAGTAATTAGAAAATCATTAAGTCTTTCAAAAGATTAATATTAAAATAATTGTGGACATAAATAGGTAATAATCTAAAGTGTTATCACTAAATAAAGGATAAGCTTATGGGGGTTATTAAAAATAAATAGTTAATTCTTATAATTTAATAAGAAAAGATATCATTTCAAGAGAATAAAAAAGCAAATACTTTTACAGTTGATTTATAAAAGAAATACAAATTCTAATACATGTATTAAAATTTCACTTCAGTAATAATCAAATACATGTTAATTAGTATCTATAATGTGATATTTAAGAAATACTCCAAATTTTAAGAATACAAAAAGTTACCTAATATTGGTAAAAATTTGTGAAAATGGGCTTTTTCATATAATCTGAAAAGTGGAATATTTATCAAAACCTTAAAACACACACACACACACACACACACACACACAAACTATTAACCATACAATGCTATCTTTAGGAATTTATCCTAAATAAATAACAAGAAATATAGAATTTTAAGTACAAGATGGTTTACTCTGCAATATTTAAAAGAATAAAAATATTAAGTGGTCTAAAGTCCAACAATTGTTGGGAGAGTCAGTGTGCCGTGGGCCCTGAGTTCCTGCCATGTTCTAACAAAGTGCACAAGTGTGTGAGGCTTGTATGGTTTTTTATTTCTTATTTCTATATTTACCTATCACAGCACATACAGAATGAATACATTCTGAACGAGGTATTGTTCTATACAAGGAATAGGTCCTTTACATTTTCTCCTTTGTAGATAGTATGGGTTTGATGGCAAGAATGTCTAGGCAGAGAGAAAAACAAAATCAGAAACCCATAAACAAAGTTATTAGACACCAAAACCCAATAGAATTAAAGCTGAATTATTATTTTCTACCTCAAGGGCATGGCACTATTATCCATCTAGTTGTTAATCCCTGCCTCTCTCCAATGCCTTCCATATTCACCTCGATTAATACAATTGCTTTCTGCCTGTTCCTTGTAGTTCTCTTTTACTCTTCTCACTACATTTTTTAAATGCAAATCTGCTTTATCATTCTACTTATAACCTCAATAGCCTGTTGCTGTTATTTTATTTATTTTCTTTTCTTTATTGATTAAGGTATTACATATGTGTCCTTACCCCCTCCTTACCCCCCCCACCAACCCCCCACTCATGCCCTCACCACTCTGGTGTCTGTGTCCATTGGTTATGCTTATATGCATGCATACAAGTCCTTTGGTTGATCTCTCCCCCTTACCCCCACCAACCCCTGCCTTCCCTCTGAGGTTTGACGGTCTGATCGATGCTTCTCTATCTCTGGATCTGTTTTTGTTCATCAGTTTATGTTGTTCATTATATTCCACAAATGAGTGAGATCATGTGACATATATCTTTCTCTTACTAATTTATTTCACTTAGCATAATGCTCTCCAGATCCATCCATGCTGTTGCAAATGGTAGGAGTTCCTTCCTTTTTATAGCAACACTAGAGGCCCGGTGCATGAAATTCATACACGGAGGGGGGTTGTCCCTCAACCCAGCCTGTACCCTCTCCAATCTGGGACCCCTCGAGGATATCCGACTGCCCGTTTAGGCCCGATCCCACCAGGCAGTCGGACATCCCTCTCACAATCCAGGACTGCTGGCTCCCAACTGCTTGCCTGCCTGCCTTCCTGATTTCCCCTAAACCGCTTCTGCCTGCCAGCCTGATCACCCCCTAACCACTCCGCTGCCAGCCTGTTTGCCCCCAACTTCCCTCCTCTGCCAGCCTGGTCTCCCTTAACTGCCCTCTCCTGCAGGGTTGATCACCTCCAACTGCCCTCCCTTGCAGGCCTGGTCCTTCTCAACTGCCCTCCCTTGCAGGTCGGGTGCCTCCCAACTGCCCTCTCCTGCTGGCCATCTTGTGGTGGCCATCTTGTGTCCACATTGGGGCAGGATCTTTGACCACATGGGGGAAGCTATTGTGTTGCAGTGATGATCAGTCTGCATATTACTCTTTTATTAGATAGGATAGTATTCCATTGTATAGATGCACCACAGTTTTTTAATCCAATCATCTGCTGATGGGCATTTAGGCTGTTTCCAAATCTTAGCTATTGTAAATTGTGCTGCAATGAACACAGGGGTGCATATATCTTTTCTGATTGGTGTTTCTAGTTTCTTGGGATATAGTCCTAGAAGTGGGATCACTGGGTCAAATGGGAGTTCCATTTTTAGTTTTTTGAGGAAACTCCATACTGTTCTCCACAGTTCCTGCACCAGTCTGCATTCCCACCAGCAGTGCACAAGGTTTCCTTTTTCTCCACATGCTCGCCAGCACTTGTCATTTGTTGATTTGTTGATGATAGCCATTCTGACAGGTGTGAGATGGTACCTCATTGTCATTTTGATTTGCATCTCTCGGATGATTGGTGACTTTGAGCATGTTTTCATATGTCTGTTGGCCATCCTTCTGTCCTCTTTCGAAAAGTATCTATTTAAGTCCATTGCCCATGTTTTGATTGGATTGTTTATCTTCCTTTTGTTAAGTTGTATGAGTTCCCTGTAAATGTTGGAGATTAAACCCCTATCAGAGATAACATTGGCAAATATGTTCTCCCATGCAATGGGCTTTTTTGTTGTTTTATTGATGGTTCCTTTTGCTGTGGAGAAACTTTTTATTTTGATGTAGTCCCATTTGTTTATTTTTCTTTAGTTTCCGTTGCCCTAGAAGCTGGATCAGTGAAGATACTGCTTTAGCATAGCATAAGTCTGAGATTTTGCTGCCTGTAGAGTCCTCTAAGATTAGTTTTATGGGCAACAAAGGGGGTCAACATGACCATAGCCTGACCACCATAGCACATTCCTCTAGAGGAGAGACACTGGCCTGGGTTCCTGGGTTCCTCTCCTGTAACACAACCTCTGTGTGCAGGCATCATTCGGAGCCATGGCACACTGTTGTGGGACTTAGGAACAAGGGGAACCAATGCATATATACTGCTGCTCCTGTTGCCTGGTGTGCTGTGAGAGATAAAGTATTTTTCTCTCTCCCAGGAGTCTTGTGTCTTCTGCTGGCATCCATAAAACAACAATGGGCTAACTTGTTAGCCTACAAGTAAGGTAAAGTCTCAGGCCCCTGCTGATTCTTGACATAGTAGGGACTTGACTAGCAAATTCTGGTCTGTGCATGTGATAAAGTACTGTCTTAGTCATTGCAGTCTGCTATAAAAAATACCATAGCATGGGAAGTTCAAGTTAAGGTGACAGCAGATTCATTGTGTTGTGAGGACCCACTTCCTGTTGTGTAGACTACTGCCTTCTTGTCACGTCTGCACCTGGACAAGAGAGACAAGGCTCTGGTTTCTTCCTTTTATAAGGACACTAATCCTATGGAATCTCTAATCTTATGACCTCATTTAAAGCTAATTGCCTCCCAAAGGTCCCACCTTCAAATATCATCACAATAAAATAAGTCTTCAACCTCTAAATATTTTTTGGTGGGGTACAAACCATTTAGTCCATGGTAGGTGCTAAACTGCCATTGAAAGTTAATATTCTCAAAAAATTATCAATATACGAAAATGCTCATGACATATTTATTAGAAAAAATAAATCATAAAACATTACAGGTTAATATATATTTTTAAATGTATACATGTACAAAAAGAATTCTAGAAGTTTATATATGAAAAAATGAATCTAAGGTCGCCTTAAAATTATTACATCATTTCTTAGTTTAGTGGCTCTCAAACTTTAGGATCTATCAGAATCACAATGCAGCATGCTCTGAGTCATCCCCACAGACTGATTCGACAGGTCTGGGATGGGGCCCCCCAAAATAGCATTTCTACCAAGTTCCTAGGTAATGTTGCTGCTACTTCTCAGGGAGCCACACTTTGAGAACAGGCTATGTTCCAGGCTAGTGCAATAATTATGAGCATGGATGCTGAAGTCAACCTCCTTGGTTTTATATTAGACTAGAGGACCGGTGCACAAAATTCGTGCATGGAGGGGGGTTGTCCCTCAGCCCAGCCTGTACCCTCTCCAATCTGGGACCCCTCAAGGGATGTCCGACTGCCCGTTTAGGCCCGATCCTGGAATCGGGCCCAAACGGGCAGTCAGACATCCCTCTCACAATCCAGGACTGCTGGCTCCCAACTGCTCACCTGCCTGCCTTCCTGATTGCCCCTAACCACTTCTGCCTGCCAGCCTGATCACCCCCTAACCACTCTGCTGCCAGCCTGTTTGCCCCCAACTTCCCTCCTCTGCCGGCCTGGTCACCCTTAACTGCCCTCTCCTGCAGGGTTGATCACCTCCAACTGCCCTCCCTTGCAGGCCTGGTCCTTCTCAACTGCTCTCCCTTGCAGGCTGGGTGCCTCCCAACTGCCCTCTCCTGCTGGCCATCTTGTGGTGGCCATCTTGTGTCCACATTGGGGCAGGATCTTTGACCACATGGGGGAAGCTATATTGTGTGTTGCAGTGAAGATCAATCTGTATATTACTCTTTTATTAGATAGGATAGAGGCCTGGTACAGGGGTGGGGGCCACCTGGGTGTCCCGGATCAGGTGGGGGTTCCCTTGGGGCGTGGGGTGACCTGAGCGAGGGGCCTGTGGTGGTTTGCAGGCCGGCATGCCCTCTGGCAATCCAAGCAGAGGCCCTGGTATCTGGAATTTATTTTCCTTCTACAATTGAAACTTTGTAGCCTGGAGCAGAGCCAAGCCTGGGGCTCCCTCTGAGGCCAGCAGCCATTTCTGTTGGGGTTATAATTGAAACTTTGTGGCAGTTAATTCACCTTCTACAATTGAAACTTTGTAGCCTTAAGCGGTGAGCACAGTCAGGGTATTCGGAAAGCTTTGCTTCCCCTGTTGTTGGCGGCAACCCTGGCCTGCTCTCTCAAGCTCCATTCTGCCGCCATTTGTTTGAATTTGTTTACCTTCTATAATTGAAACTTTGTAGCTTGAGTGGAGGCTTAGGCCTGGCAAGGGCAGATGGAAAGCTTGGCTTCCTCTCTTACCTAGTAAACCTTGCTCTCTGTGGCTGTAGCAATCTTGGTTTGGGTTAATTTGCATGCTCGCTCTGATTGGATGGTGGGCGTGGCTTGTGGGCATGGCTTGTGGGTGTGTCGGATGTATGGTCAATTTGCATATTTGTCTATCATTAGGTAGGATTCTGCCACCTCATAGTTGTGTGATGTTAAGCAAGTTTTAAAATTCTCTGTGCCTTATTTTCTCATCTGGAAAATGGGAATAAAAATAGTAGTTGATACATAATATTAAAGTATAAAATGCTTAGCATAATGTTTTTGATATTATAAGGGCTCTTACTATGCTTTAGTTTGCCTAGAAATAATTAGTATGTTAATTCCAAGAATTTTATATTTGGCCCTACCACGTTCTTTGTGTTACAGTGATGCACTATTGTAATGAAAAGAGTACAAGATTTTAGAATTAGGCAAAAGGTGCCTATTGTCACCCTCTAGCTTTAGTTATCTCATCTATAAAATGGGGCAATAATTTCTCTCCTGCATTGTTTTTGGAAGGATTAAATGTAGCCACATATATAAAGTACCTGACAAGTAGCCTATGTCTATTAATATTAATCCTCTTATTTCCCACATTACTTCTGACTAAGCACTCATTACTCATTTAATTAACAAAAATTGACTGCTTATTAATTCTTTCTTGCTGTTTTAGGCTTCAGGAATACATAGTTTCATAGGACCTAAAACCCCAAATCTCTTGAGTCTTACATTATGTAAGAGGAAAACTTTAGAGTTCAGGCTTGGAGAACAAAGTGTTGTACTGAAAGAGCAGTATCAGGAGTGAGAAATTTGATTTTCCTGTTACTCTGCTACTAATTTAATGTTGAGCAAATTATTTATCCGTGCCTCATTAGTAAAGTTAGGAGGTTGAACAATGTATTCCTAAGATCCTTTAAACTCTAATGTCCTTTTAATCTAAGACTTGTAATGCTTTATAAATTGGGTGTTGAAATGCCTTTGTGAAACAGCTAGGTAATAGAAATGTGTAAAATGGCTGGCTAATTATAGAAAGTGGTGAATACATGGCAATTAGGAGAGTTCATCCCTACCTAAATACAATTACAAGAAAATTGTTTTTAAAACATTTTACACAGACAACAGTATGGTGATTGCCAGAGTGAAAGCAGGGTGGGGCAGGTAGAAGAGGACATGGCGGGGGTAAATGGTGATGGAAGGAGACTTGCTTTGGGGTGGTGCACACACAGTATGATACACAGATGATGTATTATAGAATTGTACAACGGAAACTCATATAATTTTATTAACTAGTGCCACCCCAATAAATTCAATAAAAAAAGATAAAACATTTAGCTTGTCAAATAAAACACATCGGTAGACTGGATTCTGCAACACTTGGTCTAAGTACTAGTTCTGATTTAGCCATTTAGGGTATTGTACTTCTCCATGCTTCAGTTTTGCACAGTAGGCCTAACAAATATTAATCTTAAGAGGAGCTTAAGGAGTTTTTATTATTGTTATCATTATTGTTTTTCAATCCTCACAGGAAGATATGATTTTTATTAGAGAGAGAGAGAGAGAGAGAGAGAGAGAGAGAGAGAGAGAAGAGAGAAACTTCAATGTGCTAGAGGAACATAGATTAGTTGCATTCTTTATGCGTCCTGACTGGGATAGAACCTGCAAACAAGGTATGTGGGGGAATCGAGCCAACAATCTATTGGTGTGAAGGACAACACTCCAACTGTTTTAAGACAATCATCTATATGTTTTTAGTTGCAATCTGGGGAAAAAAATGGAATTTCATTAGACATAAAAATGAGTTAATTCTATAAAACTGAATATACTAGGACTGTTACAAACTATTCAATGGTTTGCATTACTCATTTCAATGTAAACTGGAATAATCTTAAACACTGAGCAACAATAGATCATCCCTAGTCAAAGAATTAAAAAAAAAAATCTGATGACAAAGAGTCAGCTTGTCCCTGATGGGATGAGATGTGAAGTGGAGTGTTTGGCATTTGCACTGCAAGTCACTGATAGTTGAGAAGAACATTAATCATGTTGTCTATGGGAAATAATAAAGATTGGAAGTGTGTTACATGTATATATAGATTATGACACTAAATTTATTAAAGAAAGAATAGCCTTTGGAAGAATTACTGCAAATGGCAGGGATCATAAAATAAAAATCTTGTCTCATTAAAAAAGAAACTTTGTCCTGACAGTTTTCTCATATGATACTTTCCTGGACTTAGGGTTCTAGAAAATGAGAACAGATATGTAAATATTTACTTTCATACTTGCTTTGCTTTAATTTAGAATAGTTAGGTTTTTATAAACCTAAGTGTATGGGAGAGTGAGCATTTCAAACATGGGTTACTCAAGAGAAAAAAGTTCACCTTGAAAAAATCTACCAGGAAGGAGACTTCCGAATTCCTAAACAATGCTACTTGGTATCACATTTGGGTTTATTAAGAATACTATTTTTCCCCTTGAAATGTAAAAACTTTAGGAAAATGATGAAAATATCATTTTCAGTAGTTAAATTGGACTCAGGGGCCAGGAAATGAATTCATTCTTTATAAAATGAAGTTTTATATTAAAGTTGAGGTTTTATATTAAACATATTTGATTATTTTTTAAAGGTGCACAAAAACAGTTTTAATTTTGAGAATTGTATATTTTGGTATAGTTTAGAACATACTTGTGTTAACAACAAAAGCCACAGTGAAGTAAATCTAAAAATCAAGTTGTCTTTATTCAGTGATTAGAGTCAGGCAGCATCTCATTGAACACTGAGCTGCAGCAAAGGAAAGATTTTTAAAGGCAGAGAGGGAGAGAAAAGAAATAAAGAATCAGCAAAGAATGCTTTGTTTTAGGACAGTAGCCATCCTAAGGAGCCTGGAAGGGGTCTGTTGGGGATTTCCTCCTTGTCTTGACCAGGAAACTCCAGGTTGGCTGGTTAAAGGTCACATTCCTGGGAAAGGTTAAACTGTAAGTAGGTATTAAGTTTTGGTTTACTGCCATGGAGCCTAACATAAGTGACTCCATTTTGGGTCTCTGGTCTTTTGGCAATTTAACCCTTTTGAGTAGACTGTCAGCTTAACTGTGAGATGTGATCAAAATGTATACATTAGCATCACTATTAACTCCTGCTCTGTAGTTCTCACAGCTTTTGTGAAATTTTGTTGAAATTCTGTGTGGTATTCATAGTTCATTACTTACTGCTTCTGCTTAATCTCTGTAATTTTCACAGACCATGACTTCAGGTTCACAGTTTTTAAATTGGTTGTCCTCTGTATTCCTTTTCTGGTGTTCCAGTCTTAAGAAAATCATTTGCTTTGTGGTTAGTGGATGCAAACATACATTTAAAGCTTTTGAAAGAACTCAGTACACAAGAAGGTTATTATGATTATTTTGAACAGGAAATCCCAATGTTTGGATCCATGGTTCCTAAAACCCAAACCAATAAAAATCAAATAAGTCAAAGAAAGATCCCGTGAAAAGAGTCACTGTTTTAAGCCAAGTAGCTTGTTCAATATTTTATGTAACTGACTTTAGACTTCCCTAGAAGTGTTAATCTAGGTACAGCAGGTGGTATTGTCCATACCACAGATACCTTGCTCAACTGAAAGATAATCAAGAGCTGTCCTATTATCAAAAACAACTTTGGCCCAGATGGTGTAGCTCAGTGGTTGAGCATTGACCTATGAACTAGAGGTTACAGTTCCATTTCCAGTCAAGACATATGCCCAGGTTGCAGGCTCGATCCCTAGTATGGGTCCCCAGTATGGGGAATGCAGAAGGCAGCTGATCAATGATTCTCTTTCATTGCTGATGTTTCTATCTCTCTCTCCCTCTCCCTTCCTTTATGAAATCAATAAAAATATATTTTAAAAAAACACACACACACACAAAAAAAAACAACAACAACAACAACAAAAACTTTGGCCAGAAAGCCTAAGGATTTTTGGAGGGCAATTATTGTCTTACCAATGGATTCTGCAATATCTTCAAGAGTTAGGAGAGCTTTCTGATAATATCTACTTTTACATTTATTTCTAATCAGGGCAGTAGGGCTTTGCCAAAAGTGAATCATGAGTCATGAATGCCTCCTGGTAGGTCCTTTTTAACCCAACTATGTCAATCCAGGGCAGTCAACCAATTAGATGAATTCATTTGTGGAAAGTTAGGGGCACAGTTAGGTGATTTAATGGCATTGTTTGGTTGAAGGACAGCTATCTAGGGATTCATAGGCCCAAGAAGAAGAATAACCACTACAGATAATGACAAACCCTCAAGATGCAACAATTTCCCTTAGTTGGTACTGAATTAATTCACTCATAGGGATTGCTGCATTTACCCATTTAATTTAGGGATCGGTTAGGTTTTTAAGATATAGAGGAAGAAAATCTCCTGGCCTGAAATAAAGAGTTATTCTAAATACCTTGCAAAGATGGTTGTTGATGGTGAATTCTTTTAGGGAGTATAGACAGATATGAGCTATAGAATTGATTCTAGGTAACCATGAGAACGTGGGAATGCACTATATTAAGATTTACAGATTTTTTTGTGTGTCTAATTGGGTGTGTACAGTTATAATCAAAGAAAGGTAAAAAAGGGCACAGGTTGTTCTGGTCATAAAAGTTGAACTCAGTAAGAGACTTCTTGATTGATTATAGTTTTCAGTGACATTGGGAATAGAAAAGAAATTGGTCACAGGGAGGACCTGAAGACTTCTAGCATCATGGATAGATTGGAATTTTTTAAAAATATATTTTATTGACTTTAGAGAGGAATGAAGAGGGAGATAGATATAGAAACATCAATGATGAGAGAGAATCATTGGTTGATTGCCTACTGTATGCCCCCTACTGGGGACCAAGCTCACAGCTCAGGCATGTGCCCTGATCTGGAATGGAACCATGACCTCCTAGTTCATAAGTCAACACTCAACCACTGAGTCACACTGGCCAAGCTAGATTGGAATCTTTGATGACAAATCCAGCAATCTGAAAGGTTACCTGCCTATCTTGTCCAGTCAATACTAGCATAAAGGAAAGGGAATAAGACAGAGTTTTGTGTTTAAAGTATGAAATTTTGATCTGGAAGCCTCTTGGGCAGAAGCCGTCTACTTTGATGTCAGCTGCTTCTCTTCCTTCTCAAGTTGATTTGGAGATCTCCAGCATCTGTACAGGACCAGATGTCAGGTGGAACCCTCTTTCACTGTGAGATGTTTATCCAAGGCTCAATGCTCTCTAGTTTTGCAGCAGCATCAGTGGTCAGTAACTTTAAGGAAATAATGTTTTGAAAGGTCCTTTACAATGGAGCCTGAGAGCTGTTTTTCTCTGATGATGTTTTCAGAATACACAATCACCAGGATCTAGGCTGTTGCCAGCAGGATCCTTTGAAATGAGGTCTGGAGAGCTTCTTCAACTGTTGGCTTTAGTAAGACATTAAAGACTTATAGTAGTGGGTCATATTAGCATGGGCTAACAAGGGATCAGCAGAAAGTTGTATACCAACAGACACTGGTCTCTATGGAGTGAGTCTGTGTTCACAAAGAGGGTTCTGTGAATAGTCAGCAAAGCCAGAGGCAACACTGGGATCAAGGGAACCCAGCAATTTTAGGAAATCTTGAGATTTTAAGTTTGAGTATCACATTGCCACCTAGACTGGGTTATTAATAAGTTTTTGTTATTGCATGTACACTTTCCAAATGGGTTTAAGCCTTCCTCTGCTGAAAGGTTGGTGCCCTCACAATGGCAAAGAAACTGTTAGAAAATGTGCTTCCTACTTGGGGCTTACCTTCAATAATTTCCAGTGATCGAGGTACCCACCTCACAGGGCAATCATACAGGCTTTAATAAATTTCTTGAAAACATCTTTGAATTATCACTGTCCTATAAATCCAATCACCAGGCAAGGTACTCCACAATAAATAAATAAATAAATAAATAAATAAAATAAGAAAGACAACCTTTGAAATCTACAATGCCCAGCTTCTGTCAAATGAGAACTTTGGGACTCTATTTCCCTTGCTTTCCCCTGATCCAACATTAGAGGGGCCAGATTCAATCTGGTTAAGCAGGTTAAGGAAGCAGAGCAAGGTGGGAAAACAGAGAAGAATTTTTCAACTCAGTTCTGCCCCTAAAGTTGTCCCTGGTGAGAGAGAAGGAAACATCTGAATCACATGATAGATTACAAGTTATTTATACTAATAAAAGGGTAATATGCTAATCAGCCTGGGAGACCTTCCGGACAAAGCCATGGTGGTGGGGCTGAGGCAGAGGCAGTTAGGAGCAATCAGGCCAAGAGGAGAGGGCAGTTGGGGATGATCAGGCCAGCGGGGGGTGATGGAGGCCAGTTGGGGGCGAGCAGGCTGACAGGCAAAGTGGTTAGGGGCAATCAGGCAGGCAGGCAGGTGACCAGTTATGAGCCAATGGTCCCGGATTGAGAGAGGGATGTCTGAGGGTTCCCAGATTGGAGAGGGTGCAGGCCAGCTGAGGGACACCGCCCCCCCCCCCATGCACAAATTTCTTGCACCAGGCCACTAGTATCATTATATTAGACAAGACTTTTGGTCGCCCCAATGTTACTAAAAGGCTGTAGGTTTTAGTAATGTTTCATCTAGGGGTGGAGCAGGTCAAAATGAGGGGTCAGTCATGGAAACAATTTGATTTGTCCTATACTTTTCTGAGTTAACTCATTTAATAAACTGATACATTTATATATTTCTTGTTACAGAAATCTGAAAATTATAATATACCTTCAAAAGATTCAGCATCTCAATATAATTTAGATGAGCATACAAATTATTTCATAAAAAAAAGAAAAAATATAAGACTCTAGCCTTCTTGACTTCTAGAAGTCCCTAATTCCTAAGCCATACTCTTTTGTGTATGTGTAACTATACAGCACGTTTCGCTTTGTGGGACCTTCCTTGGCTGGTTGCTATCTGTGTCTTACCATTTATGTGGTGGTCCCTATTATTTGTTCCATGATTTTATGGAGGATCAAGTAAATCTAATAAATATTAAGAATGAATTTAGAGAGTTGAGGTAAAATATTCTTTTCTTAAATAGCAGGGATTTATAAAATTGTGTTTGATAATACTTTAAATTTTCTCTTTATAGTGCTTTTATAGCTAAAGTCTGGGTTTTTCTCTGAAATGGTACTGACCTGCCCAGCTGGTGTGGCTCAGTGGTTGAGCATTGACCCATGAACCAGGAGGTCACAAGTCAATTCCTGGTCAGGTCACAAGTCTGGGTTGCAGGCTCAATACCCAGTAGGGGGCATACAGGAGGCAGCCAATCAATGATACTCTTCATTGATGTCTCCCTCTCTCTCTCTCTCTTCCCCTCTCCCTTCCTCTCTCTAACCAACAAAATGTGTGCTGTTATGAAAATGTTCTATATTTGTGTTGTCTGATATGGTCACCATTTGCCACATATGACTGCGGGGCTTGAAAATATAGCTTGTTTGGCAGAGAAATTAAGTATTTGATTTTAATTCAATTTTAAATGACAGTAAATTAAATTTAAATAGCTACAAGTGACTAGTGGCTACCCTGTTTGATAGTACAGCTGTAGAAAATATATTTTTAAAATGTATTTTATTTTTCAATTACAGCTGATATACATTATTATATTTGTTTCAGAGATATAGCCAGTGATTAGACATTACGTAACCTAATAAGTGATTGCCCTGATAATTCTAGTACCCATCTGACACCATACGTAGTTAATACAACATTATTGACTAATTTCCTATACTGTAATTTATATTCCCTATGGCAATTTTGTAACTATTAATTTGTACTTCTTAATTCTTTCATCTTTACATCTGTCCCTCTCTCCCCCTCCCATCTGGCAACCCTCAAAATGTTCTCTGTATCTGTGAGTCTGTTTCTGTTCTGCTTGTTTGTTTATTTTGTTTTTAAATTCCACATATAAGGGAAATCACATGGCATTTGTTTTTCTCTGTCTGGCTTATTTAACTCAGCAAAATATCCTCGGGGTCCATCCATGTTGTTGCAAATGGCAAGATTTCACCCTTTTTTATGATTGAATCATATTCCATTGTATATATGCACCACTTCTTTATCCATTTATCATTCTATGGACTCTTAGGTTGCTTCCATATCTTGACTATTGTAAATAATGCTGCAACGAACATATGGATGCATATGTCTTCTTAATTTAGTGTTTTGGGTTTCAACAGATAAATATCCAGAAGTGGAATTGATGGGTTCTTCTTTGTCTCTTGTTACATAGCCTTTGTTTTAAAGTCTATTTTGTCTGGTATAAGTATTGCTACTCTATATTTTGTTTGTTTGTTCCTATTTTCATGAAATATCTTTTTCTACCCTATTACTTTTAGTCTGTGTATGTCTTTGAATTGGAGGTGAGTCTGTTTTAGACAGTATATGTAAGTATCTTGTTTTGTTATCCTTCAGTCTCCATATGTCTTTTGATTGGAACATTTAATCCAGTTGCATTTAAAGTAATTGTTGATAAGTATTTATTGCTATTTTTATTATTTATCTTTTTTTTAAGAAGCTCTTTATCTGTCCTTTGATTCTAAATTATAGCTTTACTGGCTAGTAATTTTGGATGTAGGTCTTTGCTTTTCATCACTTTGAATATTTTGAGATAATCTCTTCTGGCCTGCAAATTTTCTGTTTAGAAATCAGCTGACAGTCTTATGGGAGCTACCTTCTAGGTAGCTAATTATTTTTTCTTGTTGCTCTTAAGACTCTCTCTTTGTCTTTAACCTTTGGCATTTTAATTATGACGTGTCTTGGTGTGGGCCTCTCTGGCTTATCTTGTTTCAGACTCTCTAAACTTCCTGGACTTGTCTGCCTATTTCCTTACCAGGTTAGGGAAGTTTTTCATCATTATTTTTTTCCACATGGGTTTTCTCTCTCTTCCTATGACATCCCAATGATGCAAACGTTGGCATTCTTGAAGTTGTCCCAGGGGTTCCTATACTACCCTCATTTTTTTGGATTCTTTTTTCTTTTTGGTGTTCTGATTAGGTGTTTTCTGCTTTCTTATCTTTGAAACTTCTAATTTGATCCTCTGCTTTGTCTACTACACTGTTGATTCTCTCTAATGTGTTCCTCATTTCAGTTAATGTATTCATTTCTGACTGGTTCTTTTTTGTGTTTTCTATTTCTGTTAACGTTCTCACTGAGTTGATCTACTCTTACCCTAAGTTCATTGAGTATCCTTATAACCAGTGTTTTGAGCTATGCATCTAGTAGATTTGCCTCCATTTTATTTAGTTCTTTTTTTAAAAAAATATATATATTCCATTGATTTTCTACAGAGAGGAAGGGAGAGGGATAGAGAGTTAGAAACATCAATGAGGGAGGAACATCAGTCAGCTGCCTTCTGCACACTCCCTACTGGGTATGTGCCCGCAACCAAGGTACATGCCCTTGACCAGAATCGAACCTGGGACCCTTGAGTCCGCAGGCCGATAATCTATCCACTGAGCTAAACCGGTTAGGGCTTATTTAATTCTTTTCCTGGAGTTTTGTTCTGTTCTTTCATTTGGGACACATTTTCTTGTCTTCTCATTTTAGCTTCCTATGTGTTAGGTAGTGCTTCTTTGTCTCCTGACCATGATAGAGTGGCCTTATATAGTAGGTGTCCTGTAGGATCCAATGGCACAGCTTCCTCAATCACCTGAGCAGAGCACCCTGTGTGGGCTTTGTACATCCTCTTGTTGTAGTTGACACCTCAGTGGGAGAGATTTACCCCCAGATGATTGGCTGCAAGGACTGGTTGCAACTACCATGAATGGTCAACTGTTCAGGGCTTGCTGCAGTGGGGCTCTGGTGCCCACTAAGTTCAACCTGTGAGTGTGTTCCTTGTGAAACATGGGTGATGCTTTGATGTGGTCTGAAGTTGTCTACCAGGTACGCTGGCTCTGGGATCCCCTAGGAGATGCAGGGCAAGGTCAACCACCACCTAGGCCCTGCTGGGGCCACTTGGCATGAACTACAAAGCAGTCTGAATATTGCTGCTATTTGTGCTGGGCTTCAAGGTTCCCAGTAGAGTTCAAGCTTTGAATCAAGGCCAGCTGCTGCTAGTACAAAGACTGGGGCCACTTAGAAAGAAGTATGGGACATACCAAGGCCAGATGCTGCTTGTTTGAGAGATATTAGGAAAGTCTGAAGCATGAGTCAAGATAAGCCATTTGTATGGAAAAAACACTGGAAATGTCTTCAGTTGGGCCCATGAGTTGGTTGGAGTGGAGTCTCGTGGAATCACCAGGGCAGAGATAACGTTGTAGCCAGGTTGATAGAGACTCAAATATGGCACCGGCTTGCTGACTTTGTTTGGGAAGGGCCCAGTAAAGGAACAATGGCCTCTACCAGCACTTTTGTCTGGGAGAAAGCTGTTCCTCCAGCTCTCAGCAGATGCCAGAAACTCAGTTCCTTCCTGGTGCCCCAGCACTAGAGCCAGTGGATCCTAGTAAGTCCATGTGCAGTGTATTTAAGAGGAATGCCTGGGACTCCAACAGCCCTCTATCTCACGTAGCCACAATTCCAGTTGGTTTTTATAGTCAGAAGTTAAGGGGAATTCTTCCTGGCACTAGAACCTTGATTTTGGAGGGCCTGGTGTGGGGCTGGAACCTCTTACTCCTCAAGTAGGGAGCACTGCATATGAAATTTTTCTACTGGTTTTTATCCACCATACATGGGTGTGGAACCAGTCTGTTCTGTGTTTCGGCCCTTCCTACCAGTCTTGATGTGGCTTCTTTTTTATATCATTAGTTGTAGGACTTCTGTTCAGCTAGATTTCAGATGGTTCTGAATGAAGATTGTTCTATAGTTTAGTTGTAATTTTGATGTGATTGTGTGAGGATTCAAGCACTCATTTAGTTATGTCGCCATCTTGATGGGAACCCCCAAGTATGTCAAACTCACAGCCAGAGGGCTGCATGCCTCTTTTAAAGAACTACCTTTTCATGTGAGTGAATTTCTTTAATTGTTTATAATCATTTTTTAATGCAATGCCTTATGGTATACTAGTTTTAAATGAGGCATGCGGCCCACTGGCTGCGAATTTGTGAGAAAATTCTTTTAAAGGTTGATTTTAGAGAGAGAGAGAGGGAGAGAGAGAGAGAGATGTGTGAGATAAGTATGGGTCAGTTGCCTCCTGCATACACCTTGGGGATCGAACCCACAACCTGGGTATGTATCCTGACTGGGAATCAAACCCACCACCTTTTGGTGTCCAGGACAATGCTCCAACCAAGTGAGCCATGCTGGCCAGGGGGAAAATACATTTTTAAGTGGAATAAAGCTCTGGACCCACAGAACTCCTCATGGACTTCTCATTTTATTGAACTTATTCATCTTATTTTAAAGAAATTACAGAATAGACTTGTTTTTTCTTTTTCTTAACGGTAAGCAGATAAGCAAGCCTCAGCTTAGGGAAGAAATGCTTTTGTAAAAGCTCAATATTTTAGGCCAAAGTATCCATTTGTCTTCAGTAATATCTGGCTTTGAAATGTAGCTGCTGTTAGCACTAAATGAAGCCTCAATTTTCATGCTTCAGAGATGGTATTGATGAACATTAGCAGGGTATGTGGCACACACAGCGTCAAGCAGTCACGTGCACCAAGGTCTGTGCTTAGCAGTTCTGCCTCAGAATCCCTGCAGATTCCTTGAGTATACTTTTAAAGACTCTACTATCTTTTCCAAGAGAAGAACAGATGCATCTTTTCATATAGTGCAATCAGCAAAGTTCAGAAGATGTAAGGCCAGACTATATTCACATTTCTTTCACAGCGTTGAGTACATTGGTGGTACTAAACCAGCCTTCTTAGCAACTAGCATGTCTTCTTTTAAAGATTGTTCTCTTTAAAGATTTTGGTGTTTGATATAAGGAGCTACATTTTCATGTGAGTGAATTTCTTTCATTGCTTATAACCCTTTTTTTAATGCAGTGCCTTATGGTATACTAGTATTTTTATTTTAAAACGCATATTTTTAGAAGTTTCTATCTTTATTAAGAAAAAAGTTTTTTCCTCTTACTCTTTTGAAAACAAGATGATGACTTTAAATTAAATTTTTTTGGTTCACAATACTGTTTTGTTTTTAGAAATAATACGTATTTTGTGCCATGGATAAGAGTATGAGAAAAAATGTCTTTATACACACATAACATTATATATATATTGTACATACTCACACATACCCACACACAAACACACAAATCAATTCTACACAGTAAGTGAAAGCAGCATCCTCTTTAGAATGCACCTGTACACTTATATGTAAGTGTAAATATATAATATAGACTTGTAGTTTTATTTCACAGATGGCATAAAATTAGTCAAAACAATTTAGATGATAGAAAATTGAATCTCACTAAAATTTATTGTCTTAGTATACATATTCTTAGAGATCACAAATTAAATTCTCTATGTAATGCTGAAGTCTCCTTGAGTATAGGTGTGATTGGTTGTTTTTAATCTATCACTTGGGCATTTCCAAAAATAGGGAGTTCGCTCTTCACCAGATAGCCCTCTCTATTGTCAACTGGCTATTGTTTTAAGATGTGTCATATTAGTTGGGCCTCCCTCCCTATTTTACCTATTTATTGGATCTATTTTTGATAAGTGTATTGATTAAAAGACATGCATATAAAGGATCAAAAACTCCATGTCCGTGTAGAAAGACAAATAATATAAATATTCTATTAGTTTAATTTGTATAAAGTTCTAGAGTTCTTTTTCTATACATTCAATATTATTTTGAATTAGTTTTAGGTACACAGTATAGTGGTTAGACAATCATATATTTTACAAAGTGTTCCCCATGATATCTCCAATACATCTCTGGCACTAAACGTATTTATTAAAATATTACTGACTATATTCCCTATTCTATACATTACATCCCCATGACTATTTTCTAACTAACAATTTGTGCTTAAAATCTGAAAGGTCTCTTTACCTTTATCACCCATTACCCAATGTCCCTCCTCTCTGGCAACCATCACTTTGTTCTCTGTATCTATAAGTGTATTTTTGTTTTGTTTGTTCATTTATTTTCTTCTTTAGAATCTACATATAAGCGAAATTATAAGGTATTTATCTCTCTCTGACTGACTTTTTTCACTTAGCATAATACCCTCTCAGTCTATCCATGCAGTCCCAAAGGGAAAGATTTCCATCTTTTCTACAGCCAAGTAATATTCCATTGTATATATGTATCATATCTTCTTTATCCACTCATCTATTGATGGGCACTTGAGCTACTTCCATATCTTAGCTTTTGTAAATAATGCTACAATGAACTTAAAAGTTCATATATTCTTTCATATTAATTTTTGCGTTCTTCTATATAGTCTCAGAAGTGGAATCATTGGGTCATAAGGCAGTTCCATTTTTATTTTGGAGGGGTAACTCCATACTGCTTTTCACAATGGTTGCACCAATCTGCATCCCCACCAACAATACAACAGTTGTGAGGTGATATCTCATGATGGTTTTCATTTGCATTTTCCTGATGATTAGTAATGTTGAACATCTTTTCACATGTTTATTGGCCAATTGTATGTCCACTTTGGAGAAGTGTCTATTCAGGTCCTCTGCCCATTTCTTAATTGTATTGTTTCTCTTTTTGGTGTTGAGTTATATGAGTTCTTTATAAATTTTGGATATTAAATGCCTTAGCATATGTACTAGAGGCCCGGAGTGGGGGGTCTCCTCAGCCTGGCCTGCAACCTCTCACAATCAGGGACCCCTCGGGGGATGTCCGACTGCCAGTTTAGGCCCTATCCCACAGAGATCCCTGCTGGATTGGGCCTAGACCGGCAGTCAGACATCCTTCTCACAATCCGGGACCGCTGGCTCCTAACTGCTTGCCTGCCTGCCTGTCTGATTGCCTCTAACCACTTTGCCTGCCTGCTTGATTGCCCCTAACTGCTTGCCTGCCTGCCTGATAGCCCCAAACCACTCAGCCTGCTGCCTGATCACCCCTAACCACTCTGCCTGCCTGCCTGCCTGATTGCCCCTAACTGCTCACCTGCCTGCCTGATTGTTCCTAACTGCCCCTAACTGTCTCTGCTTTTATTATTATAGATCATTGGTTAGTATGTTCTTCCATTCAGTAGGTTGTCTTTTCATTTTTTGATGTTTCCTTTGCTATGTAAAAACTTATGGGCTCTCTTTTCTGTTCCCTTGATCTATATGTCTATTTTTATGCCAGTACCAGGCTGTGTGGATTACTATAACCTTGTAGTATATATTGATATTAGATAGGATGATACCGTCTTTCTCAACATTGCTGTGGCTATTCAAGGTCTTTTGTGGTTCCATATACATTTTTTGGATTATTTTTTCTAGTTTTGTGAAATATACCATTGGTATTTTGATAAGAATTGTGTTGAATCTATTGATTTCTCAGGGTAGTATGAAAAATCTAGTTAATTATTCCTACCCATGAACATGTTATAGGCTTCCATTTATTTGTATCTTCTTTAATTTTAGTCTTTGGTATCTTTCACATATAGGTATTTTACTTTCTTTGTCAAATTTATTCCTAGATGTATTTTTATTTTTTTGATGCAACTATAAATTTGATTGTTTCCTTAGTTTCCTTCTGGTAGTTCATTATTGTGTATATAAATGCAATCAACTTCTGAATATTTAAGCATATGACACCTTCCATTTTGTATTCTTCTACTTTACTGAAATAATCTTAAAGTTCTAGAATTCTTAGTGACCAAAATGTCAGAGGACAATGTAAATTAAGTATATATTGTTCACTAAGTAAAATTTCACTTATAAAAATCTTAATTTGTAACATGAATAAAATGGATGATAATTATCAATTTTCATAATAATTTTCCTATCTATGCATGGATTCAGTATAGAATTTTTCTAAATAATGGGCTGTTTTCATGCAATAAAGTAAATTAATTTATGAAAACTCAATTCACATTCAATTTTCCTTATCTATTAAGTGATTAATATATATTATATCAAAGTCAGCTTTGTTGAGTTCTATGAAGCACTATTAAATGTTCTCTAGTGAATGTTCATGAGAAAATGAGATGATTTCTCATTCTGTGTTGAAACTTAAAGCAAAGAGAGTTTTTAAAGGACATTCTTAATTAAAGGTATGCAAAATACTGCTGATGTCTGTATTAATAAAAATCAATGTAATTAAAACTATGCTAAAACCATAAAATTAATATAATTATAACTATGCTAAAACCATTTATATGCATTGGTTTGATTCTGAATTTTTATTTTTTAAATTTTAAGTGTATACTATTTATTTTAAAATCTAAAAAATATATGAATGTGCAAATGCATGTGACACCTTCTACTTGAATTATATATATCTTTCTTTTTAATAGTGCTTCATGCTAGGAAGAGATTCTTGCACAACTTTGCTTAAACACTGTACCACACACTAAGAAACTATTAGAGCTAGTAAACAAGTTCACCAATGTTAAAGAATACAAGATCAATACACTAAAATCAATTGTCTTTCTATACAGTTACAATGAATACATCCAAAATGAAATTAATAAAGCAAATATATTTATAATAGCATCAAAAGAATAAAATACTTGCAAATTAATTGAACAGAAGTACAAAATATATACTCTGAAAACCATAAAACATTCAGAAGTAAAAGAAGATATAAATAAATGGAAAAAAATCCCTATTCATGGATCAAAAGACTTAATATTGGTAAGATGGCAATAGTTGCCAAATTGATCTACAGAGTCACTGCAACCCCTATAAAAATCCCAGCTGTCTTTTCTGCAGAAATTGACAAGCTGATCCTAAAGGTCATATGGAAATTCAAGGGACCCTAGAATAGACACAAACATCCTGTAGAAGAATAAAGGTAGAAGACTCACATTTCCTGATTTCAAAACTGACTACAAAGCTGCAATAATCAAAGGGTGTGGTACTGGCTTAAGTGTTTTCAACTAGGGTACCAGGACAATTTAATGGAGAAAGAATAATCTTTTCAACAAATGATGCTGAGATAACGAGCACCCACATGCAAAGAGAAAAAAGAAAACCCCACAAAAATAAAACCAAACAAAAACCCAACAAGAACAACAACAAAAACCCCTGTATCACACCATAAACAAAAGTTAGCTAAAAATACTTCAGAGAATGAACTGTAAGAAATGAGTATAAAACTCTTATAAGAAAATATAAATGTAAGTCTTGTGACATTAGATTACACAATGGTTTCTTAGATCTGACACAAAAACATAAACAACAAAAGAAAAAAAATACATAAACTTCACATTATCAAAATGAAAATCTTTTGTTCTTCAAAGGGTCCCATCAAGAAAATGGACAACCCATAGACTGAGATAAATACATTAAGAAATCATATATATGACAAGATATTAGTACCTATAAAGTATAAATAATCCTATATAATAAAGAGGTAATATGCAAATTGACCATCACTCCAACACACAAGATGACCAACCCCATATGGACACAAGATGGCCAGCAGGGGAGGGCAGTTAGGGGTGACCAGGCCGGCAGGGCAGGGCATTTGGGAGGGACCAGACCTGCAAGGGAGGGCAGTTGGGGGTGACCAGGCTGGCAGTGGAAGGTAGTTGTGGGCAATCAGGCCAGCAGGGGAGGGCAGTTGTGGGGGACCAGGCCAGCAGGGGAGGGCAGTTGGGGGGAACAAGGCTGGCAGGGGAGGGCAGTTGGGGGTGACCAGACCAGTAGGAGAGGGCATTTAGGGGGCCAGGCTGGCAGGGGAGGGCACTTAGGGTTGACTGAGCCAGCAGGGGAGGACAGTTGGGGGTGACCAGGACGGCATGGGAGGACAGTTAGGGATGACTGGGCAAGCAGAGGAGCAGTTAGGAATTGATAAGGCTGGAAAGGGAGTGGTGAGGGGGTGATCAGGATGGCAGGCAGAAGTGGTTAGGGGCAATCAGTCAGGCAGGCAGGTAAGCGGTTGAGAGCCAACAGTGCTCGATTGTGATAGGGATGTCCGACTGCCCGTTTAGGCCCAATCCCAAACCTGGTGGGATTGGGCCTAAACGGGCAGTCGGACATCCCTTGAAGGGTCCCAGATTGGGGAGGGTACAGGCTGGGCTGAGGGACACACACACCCTATGCACGAATTTCATGCACTGGGCCTCTAGTCCAATAATAAAAAGACAATCCAAATAAAAATGGCCAAAGGATTTGAAAAGTCATTTCTTCAAAGGTACACAAATAGCCAATAATCATATTCAAACATGGTCAATATCAGTAATCATTGGGGAAATGCAAATAAAAACCACAACAATGTCTGGTCAGTGTGTCTCAGAGTTTGAACCTGGATCCATGAACCCGGAGATCACAGTTTAATTCCTGGTCAGGGTACATGCCCAGGTTTCAGGCTCAATCCCCAGTCAGGGGTTTGCAGGGGGCAGCCAACTGACCATTCTCTCATCATTGATGTTTCTATCTTTCTCTCCCTCTCTCTCTCAAATCAATAAAAACATATTTTTAAAAAACATAACAAGATAGCACAACACACCCTAAAAGAATGGCAAAAATAAAAAGGACAATAAGAAATGTTATCTGGAATGTGGAGAAAGTGGAACTCCCAATTACTGCTGGTAGTATGGTCAAATGGTGCAACCTCTATGGAACACAGTTTGGTTGTTCCTTAAAATGTTAAACAGAGAGTTAACATATTGAAATTCTACTCATAGATATATACCCCAAATAAAGTAAAATACATGTCCACACATAAATTATAAATATCTGTTCAGAGCAGAAGCATATATAATACCAAAAAGTAGGGAACCCCTCCAGAAAATATCTATTAACTGATAAATGGATAAATAAAACATGGCATATCCATACAATGGATTATTATTTGACAACTACAGGCCCGGTGCATGAATTTGTGCATGGGTGGGGTCTGGCCGGCTTGCCCCGATGGGGACCGATTGGGCAGGGCTTGTGATGGGGAGGGAATGCAGGAAGTAGGTTGCCGGCCCTGCCCCTGATTGGGGTGGGAGGATAATCAAGGGCCAGGCCAGCCAGGGAGAGGGGCCATCAGGGTTTGCGGGGCGGGGACTGTCAAGGCCCTGATCAGGCTGGTTGGCCGCCACAGTGTGCATCATAGTGACTGGTCCTTCTGGTCATTCCAGTTGTTCCAGTTGTTCCACCATTCCAGTCACTTGGCTTTATATATATAGATGAAAATAAATTAATACTGAAACATGCTACAACATGGATGAAACTTGAAAATATTATTTGAAGTGAAAAATATCAATCACAAAAGACCATGTTATAATATTCCATTCCTATGAAATGTCTAGAATAGGCAACTCCACAAAGACAGACAATAGATTAGTGGTTGCCAGATTATGGGGAAGAAAAAAATGGGGTGTGGTTGTTGATAGGTACAGAGTTTCATAGGAGATAATGAAAATGTTCTAAATTATATAATGATGATGCTTTGTATATAATATAAATCACTTTATATTTTCATAGCCTAGGAAAAATATTTATAATACATTTATATGAAAAAGGACTTATATCTAGACTATAACAAAAAAATGCACTTTATAATGAATAGATTATCACCCAACAAAATTTGGCAAAATATTTGAATATACACTTCACAAAATAGATATGTAAATGGCCAATAAGCATACAAAAATGTTCTGGGCATAATTAGTCACCAGAACAATTAAAATTAAAACCACAATGAGCTATAACTATATATTTCAAAAAATGATAAAATATTTTTTTATGTGTTGGCAAAGATGTAGAGCAATTAGAAGTTGCATTCATTGCTTGTAGGATTATGAAAATATTTTGGAAAATATTTTGTCAGATTCTTATAAAATGCAATATACACTTAACATATGGCCCTGAAATCCCACTCCTAGGTATTTAAAAGAAAACATATGTTCACAGATAGATCTGAGCAGCAAATTTCATACCAGCTTGTATCATAATAGTCCCAAATTGAAAATACCCACATGTCAATACCCACAAATACCCACAGATAAATGGCTAAATAAATCATAGTATATTCACACAATAGAATAGTACTCAGTAACAAAAAAACAAACTAATTGAATATCCAACAACATAAATGAATCTGAAAAAATCATACTGGGTAAAAGAATTCAGATACAAAAGACTATATATTATATAACTCTCTTTATATAAAAGTTTAATTTGTAATGACAGCAGGTCAGTGTTTTTCTAGGGCCAAGAAGTTGACTACTAAGGGTTAATAGCAAATGGTATGGGATGATGAAAATGTTTTATATCTTTATTGTGGCAGTGGTGCATCACATGTGTCAAAATTCATCAATACAATTAAGATGGTGACTTTTATAATATTTAAACTATATTTCAGTAAAGTTGATTAAAAAATAAGTCCAAATGTTTCATCTTTGTCAGAAAGAACTTACCAGAGCTTCATTATTGATTCCATGATTTGCGTGAAATTATTAAACCATTATTGGAGTTAATTGATTTTCTGCTTACAGTATATGATAATACTGATATATAAGTGGCAAACTTTAACTATTTACAAAGTCTTACAGTGAATAGAGCCAGCCCATTAACAACTATTATTTCACATTTCATGGGTTTACAAAAATAAGTGAAATTAATTTATAAGCATAATCTTTTGATCTTAATGAAAAGTTATGCTTGATAGAGTTGTACAGCTGTACATGTTAAATGTTTGTCTTTGAGCAATTTTTCTTAAAATAGCTATTAACTGTTGAAGTGGATGCTGATAATTCTTCAGCAGATTCTGACATCTTCTGGTTTTCAGTCCATGAAATCACCATGGCTCCAATGTAGATGGTAAACACTGACAAACACATCACAAATTACGTGTGCATCATCAGTTTCCTTGAGAAACAGAACTTAAAAGCCTATTTTAAAAAAATAAACATCCACTTGTGCCTTTTATGCTCATTACCAATGAAATAGCTTATTGAAAAACGAACTAAAAGGCATTACCAAACAACAAAATAAGCAGGTATGCGATAAATGTCCCACCCATTGTGGTTGCAATATTCAGACACTTAAATGCTCTTTATACAGCAGAAGAGCTCAGCCTGCTTCCCACACATGTTTCATTTATACCTAGACTATCAATTCCCACATGTTCCACAAACCTGGCGCTGTGGCAACTTCTTGCATTTCTCTTGAAATCCAGGGCCTGCTTTAAGGGTGTGTGACACGTACATTCGCACAGGGTCTTTCTCTCAGAAGGAGCCCATGCTTGTTAAAAATTCAGTTGTTGCTCTCTTGAAATTCTTAAAGAGGTCTGAGGGGTTAATGAAGCACATGCATGAGCAGTGGAGTCATAAATAACAAAATGAGATTAAAGAAAATAAAAGCAGCACGTTTCTGAATGTACAGAAAATTCTGATATTCTTCCTAATCATGAGTGCTAGTGGCTTTTATTGCATAGATTGAAGCATAGTTCAAAGGGTATTTTTAAATCCTCATGTTGCTGTTTTCCCAAAGTCTTATGTGTCCTCGCTATTTGGGGCTTTAACTGTTCTAAGGATTGCAAAGCAGTTTCATATTTTATATGCCACCCTTCATTTGCTCTATTGAAGTGTTGCCATGTTGGGAAAAAACAAAACTGGCCACCTTTTCAGAGATTATTTATCTGTTCCTAGCATTTATTTTTATATTAAAATAGATATTTTAAATTATAAAAAGTGGCACTCATTTATTGACAAAAGAGAATACAGAAATACATAAAACAAAAATTGATGTCATACTCTTATCCCTCTGCACTTCATAATCAGCTTTTTAGAAGGAGCCACAATCTCTGGTTCATTGTCAATCTTTTGGGAATACATCTCTGTGTGTTTATCTCAGCTTGTCCTATAACTCGCTTTTTCACTCTCAACAATATATTGCAGCTATATTTTCATGTATATATCTATATCTATGTATCTATCAAGATTCTAAATATAGATTTATGGCATATATATGATGTATTTTTATGAATATATTAAAATTTTTAAACTAACCCCAAATTGGATATTTCCAAAATTTCAAAATGTAAATAACCTGCAGTGGACAGATTTTTATTTACATCTATCACTTATAATAAACTTTAAGGACATAAAAGACATAAGTACATGAAATGGATATTTTGTTTGGAATTATTAGCTATATTATGACAACCATCTTTCCTACTTATGCATCCTACCAAGAACAGCATCTCTTCCTACATGCTGAGAATTGCTGGTTGAGGCTAATCCACTGCATCTGAACACAAAGGTTCTGCTGCAATTGTTCTTAACACTACTAAGGATGATAATAATAGGGATGGATAATAACGGATTTACCTTGATAGTTGCAAATGCTTGTCATTAAAAGCTGGCTTCTCTGTCCCATTTTCTAGAGTTAGTGCCTCAGGAAAAAAAGATCAGAAACACTCCTGTGGAGTCAATGTTCAATGAGCAGTGGTAGGAAAAGCTTAGTTTACTGCACCTAAAGCTTCACCACTTTTACTGAAAAGTAAGATCGTAAGGATTGTAGCTGAAAAGGTGTTCTTCCTTATGGCTCCTGTACAGCTTCAGATTCCACACACGATGAAGCTCTCATTAAGGTTGCTGTTGTGAGGTATGCCTGGAAGCGGAGGATGGACAGTTATTTTCATCAACAAAAGCTGACAGTTTGGATTTTTATTCTTGCGATGGTGTTGCTTCAACATTCAGCACAGTATAGTAGTCCCTCCCTATCCACAGTTTCACCTTCTGCAACTTCAGTTACCCGTAATCAACTATGGTCTGAAATATTAAGTGAAAAAAATCCAGAAGCAAACAATTTGTAAGTGCTAATTTCATGCCATTCCGAGTAGTGTGATGAAATCTCAGGCTGTCTTACTTTGTCCCACCCAGGACGTGAATGTTCCCTTTGTCCAGCGTATCCTCACTGTATATGCTCCATATCCTTAGACACTTGGTTGCCATCCTGGTTAACAGATCTGTTATGAGAATGAAAGGGAGAGAAAAAGAAAGAGAGAGAACATACATGAGCACATTCATTTAATCTTATAATAATATATTTTTATAATTGTTCAATTTTATTATTTTTAAATCTCTTACTTTGCATAATTTATAAATTAAATTTTATCTCATATATATGTATATATATACATGAAAAAATCATAGTATGTATAGGGTTCAGGACTATCTGTGGTTTTAGGCATCCACCACAGGTCTTGGAACATATCCCCCGGAGTAAAGGGGGCTACTGCATCTTCCAGGTGCTCTCTCTGCCATCCCTCATCTGTAGACTGCATGTCTATCCCATAGCCCGAACTTTGTGTTTCCTTTGACCACTGTTATGCCTTCCCTCTTCCCATCTTAGGTTGAACCATCATCTAGCCCTGCTTTGTATCAAGGGATCCAAGAAGACTTGTGTTTTATGTGGGCGATTGGCATGCTTTTTCTGACATCAGTTTGAAATCTCAATAATGTTGCAAGCTTCCCTCTCTTCCCTGCACATCAATCTATGTGCTGACTTCAATTCCGCTGAGAAACTTTTTTTCCTTAGCCCCTTTCTAGAGTTGATCTTTTCTCCTTGAACTTTTACCTAGTATCAGAGAAAAACAAAACCAGACTTACATAAGGAGAGACTTTTCATAAGAGGGACGAAGGAGACTCCTGCAATAGGAGAAGGGAAACTGTTGTAATAGAGAGAATGCTTGGGCCATAAGCTCTGTGAGCATCACAAAGAGTAGTCAGAAAAGGAAGAACCAGGTTGGGAGATAGGATGAGTGAGAGTGGCTGTGAAAAGACAGTAGATCATAGACTGCTACCCTGAGGTTAGTTAATATTGTCAGAAGGGGCATTAAGAAGAGGTTCCTGTACTGGCTCAGGCTGAGGGTGAATCAAAAGTCAGCAGCCTGGAGAAAGGAAATGTAATCAACATATAGTTAAAAAGCATTTTTTTCCTGACTTATGAGTAGGGATGAAACAGTCAGCTAGTCATTATGAGGGAAAGAATGGGAATTTGGAGGCTCTGTGTCCAGCCTTGTCATAGGAAGAAAAATGGGGCATCTATGAGTCTGATCTAAGTCATATGGGGAATGGTGTTTCTTTGTAATAAGACATATTCTGGAACACAAAAGGTGAAGTAACTTCTTTAACTGTTACTGTTTTCCAGGACCATAGAGTTAAGGCAGAATCCAGTGATGCCATGAGCACACTCGTACTTTCTCTGTAGTCTGACTTCTTTCCAGAAATGTGCTTACTGACTCCCTCATGTCTGTATTTTAGATCCATCCAGTTTATCTTTATCTCTCTCAGCTATTGCTTTACATGTTTTTCCTTAAAAGTTTTATTGTTATTATTAAAAATATTAAGTTATAAATTTAAGCAAAAATCTCAAAATACAGTATATAATAAAAATAAAAATACTACTTAACTGCATATCTCTAAGAATATTCCCTCTCAAAACCAAACTCCATTTTTACAAGAATATGGAGAAGTAAAAATAAACTATAAAAATTATCTTATATTGTAATATTTTCTATGATTTTAAACATTTTCATTTAGCAAAAAATGCATTTGGTTTCCTCTCTGAATTTTATGGGTAACTCTAAATAAAGGCCCCTCTGTAGCCAGGTGCTCTATGAAGTTATTAGGACTTTGGTTCCTTTAGGATCTGCTTTGCTTGGCATTGGCTTCATTTTACCAAATGGTGAAAAAGATGGCCACTAGCATTCCAAGCTTGCATTCTATTCAATGAAAACATCTAGATATTTTGTTCCAGTTAAATTTGGGATTTGATCTCATTGTTCCCAAGTGAACCAAAAGGGTCCTCCCTAAAGAAATTGAGAAGCCCCAGAGACATTCTAGGATGGGCAGAGTCCACAACACAACAGCCAGGTGACCACTCCACCCACTGAGATGTCCCCACTGGAGTGGCCATCTGGCTGTTGTGTTGTGGGACCTTTGGTTCATTGCCTTAGAGAAGTTTATTTAGTTGGTGAGGTTTGATACCATGTTTGCAGTCAAATCTTTTATAAACTATCAGTTTATCTCCTAGTTTTTGGCCTTAGTTCTTACCTTTGGCTTCATAAGCACTTGACATTTCTGAGTGGCAAGCCTCTTGGGATTCTGCAGGGAAAGCAGTTTTCCCTCCTCTACGTGTCCTCCTGTGAGCACACCAGCTATGCTTCCTTTGTTCCTCTTCCTCAGTTATACACCTCCACCCACTCATGTTCCAGAGGTTTCTTGGAGTCTATTTTCTACTAGAGGCCCGGTGCACGAAATTCGTGCACGGAGGGGGGGTTGTCCTCAGCCCAGCCTGTACCCTCTCCAATTGGGACCCCTCAAGGGATGTCTGACTGCCCATTTAGGCCCGATCCCACTAAACGGGCAGTAGGACATCCCTCTCACAATCCAGACTGCTGGCTCCCAACTGCTTCTGCCTGCCTTCCTGATCACCCCCTAACCACTCTGCTGCCAGCCTGTTTTCCCCCAACTTCCCTCCTCTGCCGGCCTGGTCACCCCTACTGCCCTCTCCTGTAGGGTTGATCACCTCCAACTGCCCTCCCTTGCAGGCTTGGTCCCACTCAACTGCCCTCCCTTGCAGGCCAGGTGCCTCCCAACTGCCCTCTCCTGCTGGCCATCTTGTGGTGGCCATCCTGTGTCCACATGGGGGCAGGATCTTTGACCACATGTGGGCAGCTATATTGTGTGTTTCAGTGATGATCAATCTGCATAGTACTCTTTTATTAGATTGGATAGAGGCCTGGTACAGGGGTGGGGGCCAGCTGGTTTGCCCTGAAGGGTGTCCCTGATCAGGGTGGGGTTCCCTTGGGGCGTGCGGCGGCCTGAGCGAGGGGCCTGTGGTGGTTTTCAGGCCGGTCACGCCCCCTGGCAACCCAAGAGGAAGCCCTGGTATCTGGAATTTATTTTCCTTCTACTATTGAAACTTTGTAGCCTGGAGCGGAGCCAAGCCTGGGGCTCCCTCCGAGGCCAAGCCATTTGTGTTGGGGTTATGATTGAAACTTTGTTGCCTAAGCGGGTGGGCCTGGCCAGGGTGTGTAGAAAGCTTTGCTTCCCCTGTTGCCGGCGGCAACCCTGGCCTGCTCTCTCAAGCTCCATTCTGCCATTTGTTTGAATTTGTTTACCTTCTATAATTGAAACTTTGTAGTTGAGTGGAGGCTTAGGCCTGAAAGCTTGGCTTCCTCTGTTACCTAGGAAACCTTGCTCTGTGACTGTAGCCATCTTGGTTTGGGTTAATTTGCATACTCGCTCTGGTTGGATGGTGGGCGTGGCTTGCGGGCGTGGCTTGTGGGTGTGTCGGAGGTATGGTCATTTGCATATTTGTCTATTATTATATAGGATTGATGCTCCTCCCCTAATCACATTATCTTGATTGATATTTTACCTTTTTAAATCCTGTATCTTTATTTACTGGAGTCTTGGGAGAGAAAGGTGGTAATGGTGATCAATCCTTGAATCAAATGTGTCCTAATCATGAAAGTTTTGGTGTTTCAGAGCCTTGTCCTTAGACATCTGCATTCTACCTGGTCTAGCTGAAAATGTGATCCTCACAATGCTCTTTAAGTATATCCATTCAGGGATTCACAGCAAAAAATTTCAAATGAAAGTTATTCTCTATTCATTTTTCATAAAAACATATAAAAATTTACACTTCATATTTAATATTGATGTCATTTACAACATTCTAGAGCCTGAGACATTTTGCTGCTCATGTTCTTATTACAATGTACTCACAGGAGAAGTCTTCAACTGGGGTAGGTTTTCACTGTACTCTTAAAGTTATGTGATTTGAACATGTTATTCAACATTCTTTAGCTTCATTTTCCTGGAGAGGTTGAATTTAAAAAGTCATTTTAAAAAGTCCTTTTATCACCAGAATTTCATATTTCTCTAATTCTGAATAAGGTAGGATAATCCGCCTACATTCTACAGACCAGGCAATTGTTAAGAATTATGCCAATGTCTGGCACACAGTGTGTGTTTATTAATACATTTTTTATGAATGAAAACAATTGGAATTGGAATTTTTTTTTATTTCTTTATTGATTAAGGTGTCACATATTTGTCCTCATTCCCCCATTCCCATCCCACACCCCTCCCAACGGATGCCCCCACCCCCCTGTTGTCCTTAAACATTGGTTAGGCTCGTATGCAGGCACACAAGTCCTTTGGTTGATCTCTCCCCCTTACTCCCACCCTCCCCTACCCTCCCTCTGAGGCCTGACAGTCCGATCGATGCCTCCTTGTTTCTGGGTCTGTTCTTGTTCACCAGTCTATGTTGTTCATCATTTCCCCTAGATGAGTGAGATCATGTGTTACTAGAAATATACTTATAAGAACCGAATGTGAGCTGAGCAGTAATAGTTATGCTGACAGGCAAATGAATCAGTCTGTAGTTAGTTTCTTTCTGGACCAACAGTTCTTTTGAGACCCAATTTCAATGTCCACCAGTTCCTTATGTGTACATGTCAGGACTGACTTTTCAGCTCTGGATGGTGGACAAATGGTGGTAATGCAGGTCCGTCTCCCTCTGGTTTGGTCTCGCCCGGACCTAGGGGCACGTGGCCTCACCCGGACCCGGGGGCATGCAGCCTCACCCGGACCCGGGCTCCAGCCTCACCCTGACCCAGGGGCGTGCGGCCTCCCCCGGACCCGGGGGCGCGTGGCCTCACCCAGACCCAGGTGTGTGCGGCCTCACCCGGACCTGGGGGCGTGCGGCCTCACCCGGGCCCGGGATCCAGCCTCACCCGGAAACAGGGGCGCGTGGCCTCTCCCGGACCCAGGGGCGTGCGGCCTCACCCAGGCCCGGGACCCAGCCTCACCCAGATCCAGGGGCGCACGGCCTCACCTGGACCCGGGGTCCAGCTTCACCCGGACCCAGGGACGCGTGGCCTCACCCGGACCCAGGGGTGCACAGCCTCACCCGGACCCGGGGGCATGCGGCCTCACCTGGGCCCGGGTCCCAACCTCACCCAGACCCAGGGGTGCGTGGCCTCTCCTGGACTGGAATTGGAATTTATAGTCACTCATTCAACCAATCAACAACCAAGTATTTACAGAGTGTTTACTCATGCCAGGTGCAACTCTAGGTTGGGGATGATGCAGTGACTAGACAGAGCATGAGTGTCTGTCCTCATGAAACATACACTCTAGTGGTAAAATACTTAATAGAAAAGTCAAATAATATGCATCTGAAACAATTGTGATAGGTTTTATAAGGGGACTAAATAAGTTAAGCACATCTTGGTGGATGGTTGTACTATTTGATAATGTATGCTCAGAAAAGGCATCTCTTACTAAGTGATATCTGATGAGTCTGCTAAAAGTAGAGCTGAGATAGAATGTTCCAGATAGAGAAAACAGTGCAAAGGCCTTGACGCAGAAACATTTAGAGTGGGGAGATACTGAATGGAACCTTCTGGAATCTATGATGAAGGAGGAAAGTTGGATAGGTAGGCAGGAGACCCAAAATAAGAATTTTCAGATTTTACCCTAGGTTTTAATGTGACTCATTAGAAGAATTTTAGGGTGTGTAATGATATGAACTAATTACACTAAAAGAAAGTATAATCTCTGTCTGCTGTATGACTCAGCCACTCTATTTACCTTACAACTTACTTGCATCTGGCATTTCCCACTGCTTTTGTTTGCTTACTAGTAATTTTTCTCCTTAGTATTTATCACCATCTGGCATATTAATACTTTTATTATTTTTGTTTATTGTGTGCTGTTTCCACTAGAATGAAGTTCTGTAATAATTGGATTTTTGTCATTTTTTTGTATCTCTAGAGATAGAAAAGTCCCTAGCACATAGTATACTGATTGATTTAGGGAGAGAGAAAGAGATTGATTGATTTGTTGTTCTATGTTTATGCATCCATTGGTTGCTTCTTAGATGTGCCTGGACTGGAGATGAAACATGCAACCTTGGTGTATTGGAACATACTCTAACAATCTGAGCTGCCTGGCCAGGGCCCTAGCACATAGTGTGCTTTCAATATTATTGAATTAATCAATGGATTTTTTGATGGGGAGGGATGGTTCAGCGGGCTTTCCTGTCCAACACCCACCATTGTATAATCAGCCAGGTGTAGTTGCAGGGGTATGGTGGATGCCAGCATCACCACCTCCATTAGACTGTCCACCAGGATTGGCATATTTCACGCAGATCGATCAGATACTGATTCATCAGCAAGTTGAGCTTCTGGAAGTCTTCACAAGTTTTGGAACTAATATTAAATATAAAATGAAGAACAGCCTTAGACAAACTATTTACTTTGCAGTGGAGGATAGTGATTTCTGTACCTGAAACTGCTATGGGGCTTTTAAGTCTTTTACTGTAAGGATTCTTGATAATATGGGCCAAGAGGTCATAACTCTGGAGAGACCACTGAGGTGTGCCAGCTTTTGTTGCCCCTGCTGCCCTCAAGAGATAGATATCCACACTCCTTCTAGTATACCAGCAGGTTATGTTACTCAGAATTGGTATCCTTGCCAGCCAAAGTTTATAGTTCAAAATGAAGAGGGGAGAGGATGTACTAAAAATTATTGGTCCATGTTGTGGTGATATTGATTTTGAGATTGAATCTCTTGATGAAGAAAATGTGGTTGGCAAGATTCCCAAGCAATAGACTGGTTTTGTGATTTATAGATGCCAATAACTTTGGGATCCAGTTCCCTTTAGAACTTGATATGAAAATAAAAGCTGTGATGCTTGGCATGTGTTGCCCCATTTACTTCATTTTGTGTTTGTTTGTTGTTTTTAAAGGACTGAAGGCAAAGAACAGAGAGCAGGAGTTTGGTAGTGAATTAATAAAAGTCTCCTTGGGAGAAAAAAATAAGAACCAAGGTGGGATATGTATACTAATAAAAGAGAAACATGCAAATTGACCATCCCTCTGCTATGCCCACCAGCCAACCAGGAGCGAGTATGCAAATTAACCCAACAAAGATGGTGGTTTATTTGCATACACAGGCGCAGAGTGAAAACTGAAGATAGCATAGAAGGCAGCCAAGTGCTGCAGAAGGGAGTGAAGTGGTAGAGAAGGGAGAGAGGCAGCGGACACAGGAGGGAGTGAGGCAGCGGACACAGGAGGGAGTGAGGCAGCGGAGAAGGGAGGGAGTGAGGCAGCAGAGATGGGAGGGAGTGAGGCAGTGCTTTGCTCCCTTCTCGAGGTGGGCTTTGCTCCTTTCTCTGCTTCATTACAGCCACAGGAAGCCCTATTCTTGCAGGAATCTTCCTGCAACTGGCCTCTAGTCTATAATAATAAAAGTGTAATATGCTAATTAGACCAGACAGCAGAATAACCTTCTGGACATCATTCCAGACGTTCTTCTGGACAAGGCCACTGCTGCGGGGGCCCAGGCAGGGGCGGTTAGGGGTGATCAGGCAGGCAGAATGGTTAGGGGCGATCAGGCAGGCAGGCGAGCAGTTAGGGGCATCAGGCAGGTTGACAGAGGGTTGACAGAGTGGTTGGGGTGATCAGGCAGGCAGAGGCAGTTAGGGGCAATCAGGCAGGCAGGTGAGTAGTTAGAGGCGATCAGGCAGGCAAGTGGTTAGGAGCCTGCAGTCCCAGATTGCAAGAGGGATGTCCCAGATTGTGAGAGGGTGCAGGCTGGGCTGAGGGACACTCCCCCCCCCCTGCCCCCCATGCACAAATTTCATGCACCGGGCCTCTAGTATATATATATATATATATATATATATATATATATATATATATACTAGACAAAAATAATGAGAAAGAATATGGAGAGAAGATAAATTCAAGCTTTACTTTGAAGGTATAATTGATTGTATTTGCTGCTGGGTTGAATTCAAGAAAAGTCGGAAATGCAAGGATTCAAGAATGGCTTCCTAGGTGTTTATCTAGCAACTGCATAAGATAATGTTATTTTCTGAAATGAGAAAGTGAAGGTGATAATCATGTTTTAGGGAAGAAGTTAATGGAAACTAAGATGGTCATTCAATAGCCAAGTGGAAATGTCAGTTATATAATTGGCTATATCTTGTACTCAGAGGAGAGGTCTTTGGGAGTTATAAATTTGGTAGCTATCAGCATAAAGCTAGCATATAAGTTACAGATGTTAATGAGATTACATAGAAAAAGAATATAGACTGAGAAAGGTAGAGGGCTCAGGACCAAGAAATGAGTCATTAATATGTAGTGGCAAGGCCATTGAAGGAGATGGAGAGGATGCTCAGATATAGTGAGACCGGGCAGAGCTATGTCATGAAAGGACAGCAAAAAAGGTGAGTCAAGTAAGGCATGAATAGTTTTGTTGAATGCACCTGAGAGGCAATAATATGAGGACACATAAGTGTCCACTGGGTCTTGACAAGAGCAAGTGAATTGTAGTGTTTGGAATGAAAGCCATGTTAGAAATGGTTGGAAGTGAATCAGAAATGAGGAAGGAAACACCTTAGGTAAAGGGGATATATTAATCTAGGAAGGAAGGTGATAACCATGGATGTATATTCTTTAGCTGATAGTGGGTAATGTTGAAGGTACTATGTGGGCATAAAATAATTGTTATGAAGAGATGATATTTTTATGTGTTCCTGTGATCAAGCGTTGATTTCCAACATTCTGTAACTTTAATGGTTCTAATGTCAGAAGGGTGACTTGTTTCCACATGCAAAATAAACTGAAGGAATTATCTGAATCTCAGACCCTGTGATTTACTGTCACAATGGAGCTTTGCCTAGAATCTTGGCTCTTCTTTCTACTTGCCACATGACTCTCCAAGCCTGTGTTTGTTCATCTTCTGAGTGGAGACAATAATACTCCCTACCTGTGGCTTTTGTGGACATGAAGTGAGATGATGTCTGTATGGATTGACTTATATTATTTGTGTCTGTACCAAAAGATAAAATGGACATTTACTGAAATACCTCTGATGGTACCCAATTGGCCATAGTGCAGCTATTGTCTTATGCCCTAAAACAGTGCTAGCTAATAAATGCCTTGAAGGAAGAAATTATATTTTGACCACTTTTATATCCTCAGTACCCAGCAGTGCACTTAGCTCTGAGCTGTCTGTCAAATTAAATTAAAAAAAAAGAAACATAGAGAAAATTCCAGCAAATTGTAGAGGAAGATGAAATTAGGTATGACTACATTTATTCTGGCTTTGTAGTTCTTCCCTTGAAACAATGGAATGTGGAATGGTTTCCCTACAAAGAGTCTATTTGACACTTGAATTTAAAGAGCGGCTTAGGAACACCCATATATCTTTCATATTTGCCTGAAGGTATACCACTATGTTTTTGCTTCTAATTTCCCTGTTTCATTACTATTCATCTGTGACAAGACAGAACAATTTGTTGTAATTATACCTATAATCATCTTTTGATAACAGCATTTTAATTCAGTTCTGAAAGTTCATTTAAAAAGACTTTCAGGTTTCTTCTTACATGTTTTAGTGGTTTATCACATGTTCTAAATAAGTCCACTGTGTTCATGATGATTCCTTAATGCCCAGTGAATGGCTTAAAACTACCCTGAAGCTCTAGGAAACATGACCCCAAAAAGTGCTCTCCATTGCCCCACTTTTTGGAATTAGGTCTCAAAAATATCTTAAGATTTGGGGCCAGGTATATGTTTCTGCATGTTCATCTGTCTTATTTTGTTGTACCTGCTGTGTTCTTTTCATGGCTTATCCTGTTTAAAGGCTTGGGGTATTTTAAGAATACATAGTGGACATTTCAGCAGCTATGCTTTCATCAGTCTGCAGGGACAGGTCTGTACCTTCATCATGTCCTCAACAGGGAGATAAACGGACCTGTAGCAACAAATTAGACTTTAGAATTGATCAGCTTAGATTTGAGAGAAAGTATCTTCATTTTCATTTGAGCACAAACAATTGAAATTAATGAGATAAAATATTTAAATTCAGCACTATCTTTTACCTACTGAAATGTTCCTGCATCTAATAAAATGAGGTTTAAAAATGCAATATTCTCTAGGAACCACAAAAAGGACATTTACTGTCTTTTAGAGAGTATTGACATATCTATAAAATTATTACAGAATTCAGTGGGGTTAAATTATATATTAAAATATGAAAATATGGATCCTGGATCTATATCAAATCCTGGTGTCAGGACATTGGGGTTCATTAGGTTAGAATTGGTTTTCAGAGAATATTATATACATGGGATAGGGAGTGACTACCTTTTCATGTATCAGATTTATGAGACTGTATAGTAATTGGCAATACATATTGTTTAATTTCCCTCCTAAGAATAGGTAAACCCTAAGTAAAAAATTCTGAATTACCTGCCCAATCTGCAGAAACCAACAAATCCCTCAAACTCCAGAAACATTTAATGGAGTGTTAATTTGAGACAGAGAAAAAATATGAAAACAATGGTAATAGTCAAAATAAGGAAAGAGTTAGATGAACTATAATGTAGTCACTAAGAGAATGTATAATTAGATATTTGTAATAAACTAGGGGGGAAAGCTTGTGTTGCAGTATTATGTATGAAAAACAGTCACAACTTTTATATATAGCAGAGGTCAACTAATGTGTGCAAAAAATAGATCAGAAGGAAATTCACCAATATTTAGCAGTGAGTATGCCTGGTAATTTACATTTTTTAACTTTATATGCTTGATTTTTATACAAGAGACATGTTACTTTTATCATCAGAAAATAAGTGAGACAAAGCTGTGTGTCAAACAGTTCAGTTCAGTGCTGATGCTTATCCACTGGCCACTTGTGATGCCCTCTTGAGGTGGTGTCTTGCTGCTTGAAAGTTATTTCTTATGTTCTTTAAGCCCTTTGATCACATTCACTTTGAAAACAGCATGACCTTGCAAGCCCAGGTTTGCAGCTTTCTCAGATGAGTGATTTTCAGATGTGATATTTTTTTAATCAGGTGAATTTTGTGTAATGCAATTTTCTCTTTGTATCTAGAAATATATTTGTGCTAAAGGTTTAACCACAAGCCAAGTATAAAGTAATTTGGTTGGCGGTCACTAAGCTATTGATAAATGTCTGACATTATTAAGTTAAATTTGCTTTTTAGTTTCATTCTGAAAATGGTCTGACTTTTCTTGGAAAAGTAAGCTTTATTTTTAGCTCAGATTGAGACCATGTACTCTGTGGCAAAATTGTAGCATACCTGGTGTACCAGTTAATAATGCAGATTTTTTAATGCGGATTTTTTTCAATAGATGGAGTTACACATATGTTGATATATATGCAACTTGATATGTATGCTGTTTTGTTGTATTGACAGCAAGTTTCAAAACTTCATATGTCAAATTTGCTGAAGGTGTTAACATCATAGATATTTTTACGCTTAAAAATGTTGAATTTTGTGCAAGAAAAAGAGCATTTGCAGGAAGTTTTAATTCATTACTTTATTTTGAAGAAAAAGTTATCATTCACTTTGGGAAGCTTATGGTGAACATGCTCCATTTCAAGATACTTGTGAATGCTGGTTTAAACGCTTTAAAAGTGATGATTTCGATGTGAAAGACAAAGAACGTACAGGTCAACCGAAAAAGTTTGAAGACTTATTGGATGAAGATGCATGTCAAACTCAAAAACAACTTGCAGAAAGATTAAACGTTATTCAGCAAATAATTTCTGATCATTTACAAGCAATGGGAAATATTTTAAAGGAAGGAAAGTGGGTGCCACATCAACTGAAAAAAGACAAATGGAAAAGCGAAAAGTCATCAGTAAAATGTTGCTTCAACTGCAGGAAAGAAAGTCTTTTATGCATCGAATTGTGACTGGCGATGAAAAGTGGATTTATTTTAAAAATCCCAAGTGCACAAAATCATGGGTTGATCCAGGTCAACCATCAACATCGACTGCAAGGCCAAATCGCTTCAGAAAGAAGACAATGCGCTGTATTTGGTGGGATCAGGAAGGTGTGGTGTATTATGAGCTTCTAAAACCAGGTGAAACCATTAATACTGATTGCTACCAACAACAAATAATCAATTTGAACCATGCTTTCACTGTGAAATGACCAGAATGTGCCAGAAGACACGACAAAGTAATTTTGCTTCATGATAACGCACCATCACACACTTCAAAACCAGTTAAAGACACGTTAAAAGATCTTGCCTGGGAAGTATTAACCCACCCGCTGTATTCACCAGACCTTGCTCCTTCAGAATACCACTTTTTCTGATCAATGGCACACACACTTTCTGAGCAGCACTTCAACAAAACATACAAAGAAGTGGAAAATTGGGTCTCTGAATGGTTTGCCTCAAAACAAGAAAAGTTGTATTGGGACGGTATCCACAAATTACCTTGAAAGATGGGGGAAATGTGTAGCTAGTGATGGACATTACTTTGAATAAAGCACTTTTGATGTTTCTCTTGAAATTATCGTGTTTTCTTTGATTACAAAATCCTCCATTATTAACTGGTACATCTAGTAGTCTTAGTACTTCCAAAAAGGATTTGATTCAGGATTGCTGATATATTTCTGAGCTGCCTCCTAGAAAGCCTTAATTTATATGCTCACCTAATGAATCTCTATTGCATAATAATTCCTCCAACTTTGAGACATTTATTCATTTATGCATTCAACAAACATGTAATGAGCACCTAGTATGTGAGCGATGCTATGGCAGGCCTTAGTTTCAATTTTCCAGTGTGTATGGGTATATTACGGTTTTAATCTATTTGGTGAAAAAAACACAGAATATAAGTGAAATGCATATTTTGATCATATATATTTGCAAATACACTTAGCTATATGAGAGCAGGGATTTTGTCTGTTTTGTTTTTCCTAGCTTCTAGAACAGTTCCTGCTAAATAATAAATGTTCAATACGTATTTGTTAAATAGACGGATAAGTAAGGGGGCTGATATGGAGCATATAGATGAGAAGAAGAAGAAATGTTTTCAAAAAGACTGGAAGTGGAAGACAGGAAAGATGAATTTGAAGAACAGTCACCACTGACTATGTCTAATTCCCAAGGAGAATGGAGAGTAGGCCCACTGCTGTCTTTGCTCTCAGTCTGTTGTCCTCTCACTGCTTTCTGTCAGTGCACTGCTCCCTCAGGTCTCCTAGTCTTTGCATGTTGCTCATGGCCTCTGTCCTAGTGTGGAGAATTCACCCACAACTTTGTACACAAATTTTGTACAAAGGGATGCTGATGCTGTCGATTGTTCTTGATTACTCCAAAACCTTAGTGTACAAACTAGTATTTCTATTTCTGCCTGCTTTTCATTTCCTTTGGGAATTAGATATAGCTGATGTTTTTTAAAAATTTTGTCTTAAGTTCTTAAACATATTGGAAAACAAAGAAGCCTTTTGATTAATTAAAAGCAATTGCATCCAGCTATCTCACTGTCTGGTATTTATTTACCCAAGAAAAATGGAATCATGTGTCTATAGAAAAAAGTTGTAAAATAATATTTACAGTAGCTCTGTTTATAATATTTATAATAATCAAATGTAGAAAGAATCCAAATGTCTTACAAGAGAAGAATGAATAAATTGAGGTGTATTCATACATTAAAATATTATCTATATATATAAAAGACTAAGTGACCTTTACAACCAAACGACCAGAATGACCAGAATGACTGGATGACTGGTGGGTAGCTATGATGCACAATGACCCAGACCTTGCTGCTGGGGCCCTAACAGCCCCAAATCTGGTTCACCTTCAACCCAGACCAAGACAGGAGGGAGGAAGGAGCCCAATTCTTCAGGGAATTGGCCATTGGTTAGCTTGCTGCTGGAACCAACCTCCTGCGGTCCCTCCCCCAAGTAGATCTTCCCCAATCATTAGCCAGGCCAAGGGACCCCACGTGCACATGAGTTTGTGCACTGGGCCTCTAGTACACCAATAAAAAGGAATTAACTACGATCCAAGTGGCAACAATATGTTTCTCAATAATGTATATTAAGAAAAAACAAAAAAAAGGTCAAATACATAAGCATTTGGTATAAAGTTATTCCATTTATTTGAAGTTCAGTAACAGGTAAGACTATTGCATGATGACAGAAATAAAAATAGTTATTGCATGAGGGTGGAAGGAGAGGAAAAGTGGCACGTGAGAATTTAAATTGAGGTGATGAGTTTACAATTAGGAATTATTGTGTGATAGAAGGGTTCTATGTCTTGTTTGAGGTGACATTGATATGTAAAATTGTCAAAATTTATCACAATAAACACTTAAGATTGTGCTTTTTATTTTATGTAAATTATACATTAATTTTAAAAATAAGAAAAAATATAAACTACTTTGAGAATCTTACCTTATAATAGAGAAACATGCAAATTGACCGCACCTCCGCTATGCCCATGATTGGGCCTGCCAGAGGCTGGGGGCGGGACTCCGGGTGGCCCATCCGGCCGTTGGGAAGACCAAGATGGCTGCCCGCAATCCTGTAAGTTCCGGGGTCGCAGGGCGATGGCCACCAGGGGGGGGCATGTCCGGGCGGAGCCCGGTGCTCTGCGGGTGTCCCGGGGGCAATCGCCACCCGGGGGGCGTGTCCGGGCCGAGCCCGGTGCTCTGCGGGTGTCCCGGGGGCAATCGCCACCCGGGGGGCGTGTCCGGGCCGAGCGTGTCCGGGCCGAGCCCGGCCCTCCACCGGTGTCCCGGGGCGATCGCCACCAGGGGGGGCGTGTCCGGGCCGAGCCCGGTGCTCCCCGGGTGTCCCGGGGCGATCGCCACCTGGGGGGGCGTGTCCGGGCCCAGCCAGGCGCTCCCCGGGTATCCCTGGGCGATCGCCACCCTGGCCTAAATGGCTGGTGCTTAGAGGGATCAATGGGGCCCGTGGAAGGATCCGGAGGTAGTTGACCAATGAGGGCATCTGCAGCAGCCGGATGCAGAGCTCCGGTCTGCGTTCTCCAGGTTGGCCTCCGTGGGGTCCGTGTCGCACCCATAGTGGCCAAGTGGGCATGCTGCATGAGGCCAGCTTCCCAAGCCAGGCTGCCGAGGGAGGGAGGGCCTCTGGGCTGGGAGCACTCCCCCACCCCAGTGGACAGGGCACAGAGAGCGAGCAGCAGAGAGCTACTAGGGGTGGTGGGTGTGGTGGCCTGGCTTCCAAGAGGCTGGCTTCAGCTGCTGTGGCCTGCGCTGAGGTGGCTGGTGGTGGGGGCAACTGCGGGGGCGCATCCGAGGCTGGGGCACTGGGAGACATGGGACTGCAGTCCAGAAAGCGAGGCTCCGGAGGATCTGGTCACCGACCCCCGGCATTGAAGCCGCCTCCTACAAGATGTATCCTAGCCTAGGTGTGTGGGAAGCAGGTTCAGGAACCTCTCCCTTTGCGGCGCCAGAGCCCAGGCCTGCCAGCACCCCAGAGGAGACCCCCACCAGGATCGGGGGCGTGACCGGCCTCCAAACCGCCCCCAGACCTAGCCCAGGCCTGCCAGCACCCCAGAGGAGACCCCTGCCAGGATTGGGGTCATGGCCAGCCTTCAAACTGTGGCGGCCCCTAGCCCAAGGAGGCCTCCTGGCCGAGGACGCCTGAGTCTGTTCTTGACCTAGGGCCGGGCTCTCCCCGCAAGGGACTCAGAAGCCACCAGAGTCTAACTGCCAGTCTCTGGGAGTGCATCCACTGTCCACCAAAAAGAAGGGCCATCAAACCATTCAGTCTCAGTGCAGGCACAGGTCCGTGGCTGACGGGGTGGAGGCCAGACCAAAACAAAAGAGCAGAAACACCCTGCCCACCTGGGCGGGTACTGCTGTAGTCCACGTGGCCTGGGCAGTGTAGAAAGTGCTACCTTCTCCCACGTCCTGTGCTGGCACCGCCGCCTCGCTCACCCTCAAGCCCCCCTGAGTCCTGACAGCAAAGTGTGTGGGGCATTCTGCAGGAGTTGTGCCGTTCTGGGTGCTTTTGCCCAAAGACACACTTTGGGATGAATTCAGAGCCACATCTCATTTCCCATGAGACTGGAAGAACCATGTAAAAGGATTTTGACAAAAGCTTTCCACATCTCTGTTTATTCTTTTGAATCCATAAAACGACCTTAAAAAAAGCATCCGGGCCACCTAAGAAAGAATGCACTTTCTGGCCAGAGCACGCAGGATTCTTTTGCCCAACAGGTTAAAGGGGGCAGAGCTGGCACAGTGGGAATGGCCCTGATGCCCTATGAGGAGACCGGGGGAATGGGGCTGCCGAAATTCCATAAGCCTCTTGCCACCTTCTCCTTTGCAAACCACACCATCCAGATCCACCAGGACTGGAGGCAACTGGGAATCATAGCCGTGATTTGGGACATGGTAAGCAAATCTTGAGGGGCCTCTGAAAACATCTGCAACTGATTATAAGACTCGTCTTTATTTAAAAAGAAATAAAGGAACAGCTTTGTTGAGATATAACCCATATACTATACATGTCACCTAAAGTGTACAATGAACTGGTTTTTTAAAGTAAATTCAGAGTGGTATAACCATCACCATGCTCAATTTTTAAATATCTTCATGACCCATCCCCTCCAAAAAAAACTTCTACCCACTGGAATCACTTTCCTGATCATCTTCCCCAAAATAGATTGCACTTTAAAGGTGGGTAAAGGAAAGTTGAGGGAAGTTAAAACACTGCACAAAGGATATTGTAAGATGACAAAGCCCAAAGTGAAGATCATGTGTTTTCTTTAAAATATATATATATTTTTTAAAATTTCAGAAAGGGAGAGGGAGAGAGAGATAGAAACATCAATGATAAGAATCACTGATCAGCCGAAACTGGTTTGGCTCAGTGGATACAGCGTCGGTCTGTGGACTGGAAGGTCCCAGGTTCGATTCCGGTTAAGGGCATGTACATTGGTTGCGGGCACATACCCCGGTGGGGGGTGTGCAGGAAGCAGCTGGTCGATGTTTCTCTCTCATCGATGTTTCTAGCTCTCTATCCCTCTCCCTTCCTCTCTGTGAAAAATCAATAAAATATATTTAAAAAAAAAAAAGAATCATTGATCAGCTGCCACCCACAGGCCCCTTGCTAGGGATTGAGCCCGAAACCCAGGCATGTGTGCCCCTGATCAGAATCAAACCTGGACTCTTCAGTCACAGGCCGATGCTCTCTCCATTAAGCCAAACTGACCAGGGCCATGTGTTTTCTTCAAGTTCTGCGTGGTTGTAATGGTCCCCAAATCTATACTAATAAAAGGGTAATATGCTAATTAGAGTGGTTGTCTTCCGGACATCTTTCCAGACAAAGCCACAGTGGCTACAAAGGCCAAGGCTCAGGCAGCCATAACCAGCTGCAGTGGCAGCAGCATTGGGGTTATGGGGGTGGTGCCTCCAGAGGGAGGCCAGACGGGGGGCCAAGGCACAGGCAGTTTGCGGTGATCAGGCTGATAGGGGAGGGCAAGGTAGGGGCAATCAGGCCGGCAGGAGATCAAGGTAGGGGCGAGCAGGCAGGCAGGCAGTGGGGTTAGGGACAATCAGGCAGGCAGGCAGGTGAGTGGTTAGGAGTCAGCGGTTCCGGATTGTGAGAGGGATGTCCGACTGCTGGAAGTTGGACATCCCCTGAGGGGTCCCAGATTGAAGAGGGTGCAGATTGGGCTGAAGGGCACACCCCCCTCCCCCCACTCCCACCAGTGCACGAATTTCGTGCACCGGGCCTCTAGTTAAAATATAATACAATTCAGCACAGATAATATTTACTAAGCACATCTATCTTAGCCACAGTTCATGGAGCTGGAAATAAAAACATGAATAAGAAAGAGTACTTCCCCTGATGAATTCACAGTCTAGGGAGAAGAATGGATGTGGAAAAATAGACAGTGACAAATATATTCACACAAACTTCTCAGAAGTATGTTTCTGGAATATACCTAGGCATTAAAATTATATACTATATAATAAAAGGGTAACATGCAAATTGACCGAACAGCAGAATGACCAGTCACTATGATGCGTACTGACCACCAGGGGGCAGATACACTCCCACAGGGGGAGCGCCACTCAGCCACAAGCTGGGCTGACGGCCGGCAAGTGCAGTGGCAGTGGTGGGAGCTTCTCTCACTTCTGTAGCAGAGCTAAGAATGTCTGACTACAGCTTCCATCAGTCAGACATCCCCTGAGGGATCCCAGACTGCTAAAGGGTGCAGGCCAGGCTGAGGGATCCCTCCCCCAAATGCACGAATGTTGTGCACCGGGCCTCTAGTAATATAATAATCATCTTAGGTAAAGACTGTTGTGTGAAAAATATCCACTGCCAAATTATGTATTCGTATTCTTGAGGAGACTCCTTCCATCATATACTAAGCTTGGTTTCTCTGATCTCTTAGTGTATAGCAGAAGTGAGGGTAAATCATTTCCAAGATTAGGGTATAAAGGCTGTGGCTTCTATATAGAGTAATCTCTCTCTCTCTCTCCCTCTCTCTCTCTCTCTCTCTCTCTCTCATCAGTCACTTTGGGAGAAGCCAGATGACATGCTGTGAGAATACTGAGGCAGACAAAAGAAGCCCATGTGAAGAGAATAGGAGACCTGTGACCAAAAGTTGGCAAATAAGTGGGGTCTTCCTACAACCACATGAGTTAGCTTGAGAGGACATCTTTCCCTAATCAGGTCTTCAGATTCAAGTGCAGCCCTGACTGACTTCTTGACTATATCTGTTGGGAACCTTCAGCCAGACCACCCAGCTAAGCTACTCTTAAATTCCTAACCTCAAAAATTATGAAATACTAAATACTTATTTTTAGCTGCTAAATTTTGTGGTAATTTGTTACAGAGCAATAAATAACTAATACATATCTTTCCAGAATGTAGAAGACATGAATTCAGGTTTAGTGAATAATTCCTAATTGTAAACTCATCACCTCAATTTTTTAGTTTCCCTGAAATACATTAGTTAATGACTGTTTGAGAACCAAAAAAAATTCTGAAAACTTTAATTTGATTCTCAATTTATATCCAGAGAATAGTTTACTTACTCAAAAATCTATCCTTAATGAAAATTTATGTTATATATCAATCTAGCTACCAAACTAAAATATGCAAAATCATAATTTAATACAATTTAATTGCTTCTCAAGTATAAAAGGTCAATTTTATATTATTGAATTTATTAATGGAAAAGCAAGTGAAAATTAAAATGAGTTCAAATTAATATTCACAATTAATCTTCACTTTGAACTGCAAAATATGTACTATAGTTCCAAATCATTATGGTTTAGAGACCCCAACGTAATTTAAAAAACTGCAAGGGTAATATTGGCTAATTTTTAAATCAAGCCAATAGAATATGGAATTTTAGAGTAAGTGAGATTATTGCTTTGCCAGTTTGAGATGACCAGTCTTTACTCCTTCTTGAATGTTTAGATTTTAAAACTATACCACTCAATACAGATATTATTAACTTAGTCTAAACTAATTTTTACCTTAAAAAAAACAGATCAATGTGACTCTCACTGGAAGAGTCTGATATACCTCGAAGCATAGAGAGACCCCCTTTTCCCTTCAGCTCAGCAGAAAGTAAATGGACCGTTGATCTTTGCCTAAGAATTCCTGCCAGGACTTCCCCAGAGTTAGTGCAGTGGGTAAAGGAAAGGTTGCAAAGACTGGACTGGGCAAGAAGATCCTTTCTTATTTCTGGGAGGCTGTAAGGGGTTATGGAAAGCTATCAAGATAATGTGAAGTTTGGTGTTTCCTCATTTGGTTCCAGACCAATAATTGACAAACACTGGGGTGCATCTGAATCACATGGAGGGCTGTTGAAAAACAGATTGCTGAGTCCCATCCCTAGAGATTTGGATTTAATAATTTCAGCATGTGGCAAAGGAATTAGTCCCCTGGTGATGCTATTGCTGCTGATCCAGGAATCACATTTTGAGAACCACTAATATATCTAGATTGTATTATTTCTGTGTGTCTTTGAGAGAGCTGTGTTTGTGTTTGTGGGGTGGAGGGGAGGAAGCTAAACTACATTTCTAAGACACTCTTGTATTCAATAGTGCCTTGAACATGAGTTTTGGCCAAACGGGTGTGGGAATAGTCTTAAATTTTTCCTCCAGAACTTACACTAAATCATCCTATGTGCTTTTTCATATTCTTGCCACTCTTTAGGGCCTATAGGGGCTTAATCACAAGGAACAACAACAGCCTGTAATTATTGGAATCGAGAGTCTAGGTCAGTGGTCGGCAAACTCATTAGTCAACAGAGCGGCAAACCGCAGCTTGCAAGCTGCATGTGGCTCGCGAGCCGCAGTTTGCTGACCACTGCTTTAGGCAGCTGGATGCAAAGAATTAAGTGGAGGCTTTAGAGAAAACCTTTCATGCTCTCTTCTGCTAACTAATCTTCATTGAAGAAGACTATGGGACCTAAAAGGCCCACTATGAACTGTGTGTCATGTGACTACCAAATTCATGACTTTGGCTTGGGCAACAGAACTGTCTCATCATATAGAAGTGGCCATATGAGATCAGGTTCAAGTGTGTCCTGAAATCATATGTAAGTGGCATTAGCAGGGGGCCCTACTCTGGTTACATTGCTGCCTTGTTCCTCAAATCACGTTTGGCCTCATGGGGCATTCTCTATGACTAGTTGACAAAGAGTCGGGGGAAGTATTTGGCCTTTTTTACAGGTACTTCTGCATAATGTGCTGACACAACTAAGAGTCAACTAACATCCCCTGAGCCATGTGGGCAGAACTTGGAATACTTTGTTTTACTTGCCTGAAAAGAGGCGATAGCCAAAGGTATGTACCTAAAGTGATCACAGGGTAATTTGTTAACAGTCTGCTTAGATGATTAGGAACTTTGAAATAAGATTGATGTTTTGGTTAAAAAAAAATGTCTGGGAAAAGAATATGTGAATAGCAATCTTAGAATTGGACTGTTACTATTTGTTAATGGGGACTGTTATGGTTAATTTTATGTGTCAAACTGGTTGAATCATTCTGTGTATGTCTGTGAGAGTGTTTCTACAAGAGATTAATATTTGAATTGATAGACTGAGAAAAGTAAATTGTTCTCCAGAATTTGGGTGGGCCTCATCCAATCCATTGGAGGCCTGAATAGAATGGAAGTTGGGGTCAGAGAGAATTTTTGTCTCATCCTATTTTCCTAATCCTTTCCTGAACTTTATACCATTGGCTCTCCTGGTTCTCAGGCCTTCAGGCTTGGACTGGAACTATACTACCAGCTTTCCTGGGTCTCCAGCTTGCAGATGGCAGATGGTGGGACTTGGCAGTTTCCATAATTGTATGAGCCAATTGCTTATAATTTATCTCTATGTCTATCTCTATGCTCTCCTATTGGTTCTCTTTCTCTGGAGAACCCTGAGTAAGAGAGGAACATGGAGAATATTTATGTCACATGTGAGTATTCACCCAGCAGGTAAGGTTTTTGATTATCAGGTAACAAAATGATCTATCCATGTCAATCAGCCTCCTTGTCCATCCATCATGTGCTTGCACAGTGGGATAATGAACAAAGTGGTTATGGCTGCAGGAATAGAAGTTGCTATCATCCCTGCTGTGTATCTAGCTTGCCAATAACAGGGTCCACTTTTGAGCCCCTGATGATGCCCCATTGCCTTTGGGAATCAGCCAGCCACCAGGTGGCATATTGATCACTTGGTGCCTCTTCTATCACAGAGGGAGCAGCAATTTGTCCTCACAGGGAAAGATACTTACTCTGCCTTTCTTGCCCTTAATGTTTCTTCCAGTAACATCATCCAGGACTAAGTGAAAGCCTCAAGGTAACCTACATAATCTTATTTTTGACTAAGAAAGCTGTTGTACAATAAAAAGTGGAGGCAATGGGCTAAACCTATTAGAGGGGGGTCACTAGTTTTATCGTTTACCTCTTCATGGCAAAAACGGGAGGCTTAATAGAACAGTGGAATGGCCTATTAGACACATAGTTACAGAGCCACCTGGCTGACAACATTTGTAGAGCTGAGGAACTGTCATACATGATGCAACATATGTTTTGAATAAATGACTACATATATGTCTTCCTTAGCCAGAATACCAGAGTCCAGGAACCAGGTGATTTAAGTAAATTTATTCACTCTTACCCCAAATAACCCTCTCATAAAATTTATACTTTATCCGCCTACATCTTTTGGTCCTGCTGGTATAAAAACTCTTACTTTTCCAAGAAAAAAATGTGATCATACTAGGAGACTAAGGTTCCATTTAACTGGAAGTTGAAATTGCCTTTTGGTTCCTTTAGCCTCCTCAGGCCACAAAACCAACAAGCAGATAAAGGAGATGCTCACCTGATTGGGGTGACCAACCATGGTTGTCAGGGGGAAATGGGGTTGCTGCTACATGTTGTGGAAAGGCAGAGTAGAACCCAGAGGATTCTTTTAGGTACCTCTTGATAGTGACCAGTCATGTTTGGGATATGCAGCCATTGCTTATTGGTTCTCAGACTAACCCAATAGTTCAAAGTCAAATCTGTTCTCTTATTATGTAAATTCTGACTTGTAAGAGTGGTTTCCAAGAGTTTTCCCCAATATCTAATAAACAAAACTTATTTGCAATACTAATATTTATCTGCCTGTACCAAAAAAAAAAAAAAAAAAGTATGCACTGCCCTCCTACATGTCTTTCCCACCTGACTTGCCCCTGGGCAATAATATACTCTTTTTGGTGGTTTCTGTATGACCTGCCCCAATCATACTGCCCCTTTCTTTTGGGCTTATTTCTTCCCTTTTTTTTTTAACCTCAGGACTTTTCTATTTCCCTTCATTCTTGATCCCAGTGTTTATGGAACTGAGCTTCCCCTTACTTATGTTATGTCTAGTGACATAAACTAGGGAGTTCCAACATAGCCCAGTATGTAATGAAGATAATTCTGTTTCTAAATTTAACTTTGTGTTATAATTATTTGGCCTGAACCAAAGATCAATTGCATGGTAAAGGAGTAATGTTATATCTGGAGGGAATAAGAGAATTCTATTTACTCTGATCCTCTCATTTTATAGAGGAAATTAATGAGACCCTCAGAATTTCTTAGTGCCCTGTTAGGTACTGATGTCCAAACATTATTTTTGGGATCAGTGCAAATGACCCAAACATCATGTTGATGCTCTGCTATTGTTCATAGGATATAAACATAGAGTTGATAATTTCACATCTCAAATTTTATATAATAATCTTTAATATATACACAGAATTTTAGGGCTATTAAATAACTTTATAAGTATTTCCTACAATTAAAAAGCAATTATATATTCTTTTCAACACCACCACCTTTTTATGAGAACCTTTTACTATATTTCCCTTTTCCCTGAATAACTGTTAAGATTGTCCCAAGAGACCAAAACATAGGTGTTTTTCTTTTAATTTTAGGTAAGCAAAATCATTTTTCAATTTTTTTGTTATGCTGTTTTTTTACTGAATTTATTGGGGTGACATTGGTTAATAAAATTATGCAGGTTTCTGGTGTGCAGTTTTATAATACATCATCTGTATATTGTACTGTGCGTTCACCACCCCAAGTTAAGTTTCCTTCCATCACCATTTATCACCACTATACCCTCTTCTACCTTCCCCAACCCCCTTTCCATTGTCTGTGTCTATGAAAATTATTTTGCCTTTAGTTTCTTACAAGTTTTATTTTCTTCATATATATATATATATATATATGAACACACACACACACACACACACACACACACACACACACACACATATTTCTATATTTAGAATGCCCGAGATTACATTGACTCAGAACAAAGATAATTTTTGAAAATTGCCCATTGTTCTGTTACTCCCCATTCAGGAAAATTTCAAATTTACTGATTTAAATCACATGAGAGATAATTATTGGAACTATATATGGATTAGCTTTCTTGTTTTTAAAAAATATATTTTTATTGATTTCAGAGAGAAAGGGAGAGGGATATATAGAAACATCAATGATGAGAGGGAATCATTAATTGGCTACCTCCTGCATGTCCCCAACTGGGGATCAAGTCCATAACCCAGGCATATGCTGTGACCGGGAATTGAACCATGATCTCCTGGTTCATAGGTCGATGCTCAACCACTGAGCCATGCTGGCAGGGCAGCTTTCTTGGTTTTGATATCTGATGCAGTAACCCTACTAATGGATGAAACTTGCCCTGCAGCCTATTGGTAGCTACATATCCAGGTTGGTTAAACTTGATACTGAGTGCCTTCAAAAATAGGTAAAGTTTCAAAAGTCCATGGATTACCAGGGGCTATTCACAAAAGCTATATCTGGACATATAAATTGGAAAATGGAAACAATCTATGTTTTTTGATAATTCAAAGAAATGTTTTAACATTTACCTCAATTACTTTGTATCTACAAGAAAATGTATTATTTCTTATGTGTGAATTAGTATGAAACTGTCTCAGAGTTTTATTCCAATTTATATGTCTAGATAAAGCTGTTGGATAATAGTAATAGTACCAGCTTCCATTATGTTCCAGGCAGTATTAGGTGATTTTATATTATTTCTAACCCTCATACCAACCCGACAAACTAGGCATTGTTATTTCCATTTTACCCATGAGGAAACTAAGCTTATAGAAGTTATGGGATTTATGGGAAGCTTTGAAATGGTAATTTTCTTTGAGAAAAATTGGCAACATAATAAAAAAAACAATACATGTTAAGTCTCAGGGAATGAATAAATGCTAGCAACATTATTTCTCAGTTTGCAAAGACAAGAAGTCAAGCCTAAAGTCTTTGATCCTCTTATTTGGCCATAGTATGATAGTGACTTTGGTCTTTGTCTTCCTTTTTCTGTGAGTTAGATTATGATTTCCATACTTTTTTTTTTTAAAGTTGAATTTTGTTTTCCAAATCTTCAAGCAATTAAGCTGAAACTGTGAGGTTTTGCAACAAAAAGATGTTGTGCTCCATATAAAGCAGCATATGTCAAAATACCAGCTACATCCACCTTCCAAGGCAGTTATTCGCAGGACCACGCTACATGAGAATGCAATAGCTGGCTGCAATTCTGACAGAGGCAGTCTGTGTGCGCAAATCCCTCGAATACTGATGGAATTGTGATTACACCCTGAAAAGAGAAGAGTCTGAATACAAATTTCAGAGCGCCAGAAAGTGTTTAATGTCTCATTGTTTGCATCGAGATTCTAAATCACATTCAAGTTGATGACTCTGATCTTCATATCAATGCACAAATGGAACAGAAGAGAAAAGCCAGGAAAGCTGTTTTCTGAGTGAAACACTGATTTTGTTCTCATATTACCAGCAAGAGACCATTTGGGATATTTAAGCCCGAGGTTGAGTGCTGCGCATTTGTTGGAGCTCCTCGGTGCTTGAAATGGGTTTTCCCTTTAGGGAGCCCATCCATTTGGACAAGTGCTACATCAGATCAAAAGACATGGGAAGAGGTATTTTGCGCACAGATTGAATTTTTTTCTGGCAAAATAACATAGCCTTTCAGCACAACATTGTGTGTTCTCTACTGAATGTCTTTTTTTTTTTTTAATAGTTGGAGTCTTTTCCAGTAAGTGTCAGGCTTTTTTCATGTGGCAAACTGGCCAGCAGCCACCTGGAGATCGTGTGAAATGAAAGCTGGCGTTATGGGATTTAGTTTCTCAGCTCCAGTTGGTATTGTTTTCCAGTTTATTAAATGTTGATCAAATTTCTCACTGTATTGAAATTATCATCATTTGATTTTTGAGTTATTTACTATTTGAAAACCACAAATATTAATATAAACTCTTGGTTGTAATGGTATTCTGTTAAAAATATCATGAAACTACTAAAAGGAATTGTGTCTGTAGTTGTTTAAAATTTTTCTTTTAATTGAAAGAAAGGCAGTGTCATCTGCACTTTAAGTCTATCATCACCTTAAATAATTTTAAGGGAGGTATGGTAAAAGCAAATTGTTATTTTAACTATATTGAAAGGTTAATCTTGTGTTTGAAAACAATGGCCACATTTTATTTCCAAATGGTGCCACTGATCATTTTTGGTGAACATTTTTTACCAGAGCCTTGAACGCAGATCCTAGGCCACATTCAGATCCTAGGCCACATTCTATGGAGAACCAGCGTCAGGTAGTTGGGCACAGCACCAGGAAGAGTGCTAACTGGGAGGGGAATATTAGGGAATAAAGAAAATGAGGGGGAAATTATTCTATCTGCTTTTCTCCACTATGTATTTAGAATTCCTGGCATGACCAATCCAGTTATCTCCTGCTGTCATTGGCAATCACTGCCAATCATGGCTAATCATCTACTTCCAAAATGAAAAGAGAGTTGGCCAAGGTGCAGTTGGAACTCCTTCTGCTGCATCCCTGGAGATGTTACCAAAAACTTTACAAATTCTTGTTTCCAAACTACTGTATTCTAATACAACATAATGGAAAATTGGAGCAATTATTTAGATAATATGTGCAAACAGTTCATTTTCACCTTCAGTTTATTGAAGAAAAGCCTCCAACTCTAGTTACAGTCTTTCCTGACTTTTAGCACTTCTTGCTAAAACCATTACCTTTTATGAAATTCTACATAATTGATGTTTGAATCCACCTATAGCTTGCCCTCCACAGTGCCTAGAATCCATTAGTTGTTGGATAGCCATTTATTATTTAAAAAAAATATGTTTTTATTGATTTTAGAGATAGAGGAAAGGAAAGAGAAATATTGATATGAGAGAGAAGCATTGATCAGCTGCCTCCTGCATGCCCCCTACTGGAGATCAGGCTGTGCCCTCACCAGGAATCATACTAATGCCTTTTTGGTGGATGGGATGATGTTCAACTGAGCCACACCGGCCAGGACAAATTAATTGTTTTTAAAGCTAATTATTTTCTTTATAAATATGAGGCAGAATAGCATAACAGTTACAAGAACAGGAATTGGTGTCAGACTGCCTAAGTTCAAGCATTACCCTCTCCATTCAATGGCCATGTGACTTCGGATAAATCACTCAACTCTATGGGGCCTCATTTCTTCATCAATGAAATGGAAATAATAGTATTACAATATAAAGAGCTGATATTTAGCTGATATATACCTGTGTACACCATTTGTTAAAACACTAAAATGCTGCCACACTGATTGGGAAATAGCTGCAGCCTCAAGCCTCTGAATGACTCCTCTTCTCCCACAGGCCTCAGTATACCTTTGACCTCCCCAGTGATTCTGCAAGGCCAGTTTACTCAGTAGGATGCCTGCAGGATTCCACCTCAGCACTATATTCAGCATCTGCCTCATAGGTCAGTGCCCATGTGTATTTTGCACATCCTTCTGAAGTATAATGCAGTAGGTGAGCAATATAGTCAGTCATTTTTTAAATTAAATTAAGTTAAATTCAGTTTAACTTACTGTTGTTGTGGTAAGAACATTTAACAGGAGATCTACCCTCTTAATGAATTTTTGTGTATAATATTTCATTGTTGATTATAGAAATAATGCTATACAGTATATCTCTAGAACTTATTCATTTTGCATAACTGAAACTTTATGCCCATTGAACAGAAACTTCCTATTTTCCCCTCCCCCAGCTCTTGGTAAATACCATTCTACCCCAGCTAGAGTGGCTCAATGGATGAGTGTTCAGCTATGAACAAGGAGGTCACAGTTCAATTCCCGGTCAGGGCACATACCCAGGTTTTGAGCTCGATCCCTGATGTGGGGCACGCAAGAGGTAGCCAATCAATGATTCTCTCATCATTGATATTTCTATCTCTCGCTTCCTCTTCCTTCCTCTCTGAAATCAATAAAAATATATTTAAAAACGAAACAGGAGGGGACTAAAATGGTGGCTGGCAGGACGGCAGTGAGGGAGAGAGTGCAAATAAGTGAGGGAGTAAAAAGGGAGTGTGTGGGTGTGCATGGTGTGTGTGTGTGTGTGCATGGTGTGTGTGTGTGTGTGTGTGTGTGTGTGTGTGTGTATGAGTGAGGGACAGTTATATCTTGCTCCTCTTATGAAAGATGAGTCTCAGGGGCTGGCATGGTCAGCCCCTGTTAATGCTGCAAGCACTCCCAGGTGGCCAGCACTGGCACAGTAACTACACCATCTTGAAGGGGAGAGTGGCTGTGACTAGAAACCCAGCCTCACAACCACCCAGACTGGCCTCAGACACCATTCTGAACCCTGCAGCCACTCTGGCCAAAGATCTGCTACCTCATTTGCAGACCCACAGACCCCGGGACTCCAGCCTCCCCAGCCGTAGGCTCCTGTGAGCTGGGAGTGTGTACCTCTCCTGCCAAGGCCACTGCTTCAGCTGCAGACCCTGTGTGACCCAAGCCTAAGCTCCTGGACCCCTCCAGGCCTTGCAGTAGATGGGAACCCATGCCATCTTGTAGAGGGCAGCAACAGAGGCCAGAAGTGCAGTCACACCAACACCTAGGCCAACCTCAGACACCACCCATGGGCCTGTACAGGGAGCCACTTGCAGCCATAACCTGAGTGGAACCACCACTGTGCCGCAGCAGTGAGCAGTGCTGTACCACACAGGAGTTCCCAGACGTCTGTAGTGAGTGTACCAAGAGAGACCTCCCAAGTTGCGTGTCCTTGCAAAAGCCCAAACGCAGAGTCCCAGGATCACTGTGAGTGCAAGCCAGGGGTACCCTTCTTCTGCTTGATCCCCACTCCCAGTACAGAGCCACAGACATAGCCTTCTGGCCAGAGCAGGCTCCATCCCCTGGCACAGACAGAGTCTTCAGGCTGGCACAGGTTCTGCCCCCATCATGGATAGAGTGGTCACCCTGTGTGTACCCTACCCCCGGACCAGGTAAAAGCTGCTGGTGTGACCTGGTATGCCCAGTTACAGGTCACAGGATCACTCTGCATATGCACTGCCAGAGAGTCCTAGGGTGCCATCCTGCCTTGCGTGCTGGTGCCACACAGTAAATTGCTTGCCAGAGGACTCTGGGCCCTTACAGGGAGTCGCACACCAGAGGAACTGTGCACACCACCCGCCAACCCTGAGAATCTGATGTGGACAACTGAAGGACCAGAACCATGGAAGAAGGAGGTACAACTCAGAGAAGAGTCATTAAAGGTGTGAAATTCAACGCAGATCCAGCCTCTGGTCTAACGAGTCCCAATCATTGAACCACCATGGGCTTCAACACCTCAGACCCCAAGCAGGGAGCCCAGGGACAGAAAGAGACAGCAAAAATAGTGAAACAAAGCAACCACCCCCCAAGGAAAGAAAAGGAGGAATCACCAGAAAAGTAACTAAATGAAATGGAGGCAAGCAATATGTCAGAGAAAGAATTCAGAGTAAGGGTCATATAGTTCCTAAACTGGCTGGATGAGAAAATTCCTAACATATATAAGAATCAAGAGGAAATGAAGAATGATATACCTACAATAAAAAACACAATGGAAGGTTTAAACAATAGATTAGAAGAAGTGGAGGACCAAATTAGTGAGTTAGAATGCAGGCTAGAAAAACACACACAATCTGAAGAGCAATTGGGGGGAAAAATTAGAAATCAGGAGAAGAGCTTAAAGGAGCTTTGGGACAACATTAAATGAAATAACATACTTATAATAGGGGTGCCAGAAGGACAAGAAGAGGAGCAAGGATTAGAAAACCTATTTGAAGAAATAATGACGGAAACCTTCCCTGATTTGGGGAAAAGTCACACAAGCACAGAGTCCCAAACAAGATGAACCCGAAAAGACCAACGTCAAGACAAGTTGTAATTACAATGGCAAGTGTTAATGACAAAGAGAGAATCTTAAAGGCTACAAGAGAGAGACAGAGAGTTACCTAATAGGGATCTCCATTTAGATTATCAAATTATTTCTTAACAGAAACACATCAGGCCAGAGGGAATGGAATTAAGTATACAAAAGTGATGCAAATCAAGGGATTAATTCCAAGAATACTCTATCCAGCAAGGCTATCAATAAAAATTGAAGGTGAAATCAGGAGCTTCACAGACAAAAAAAAAAGGGCAAAGGGAGTTTATTACAACAAAGCCAGCAATCCAATAAATGCTAAAAGTACTGGTGTAAAAAGAAGAAATAGAAAAGGAAGAAGGAACACAGACATAAAGAATAAAAATGGCAACAAACAAGTAACTATCTATAATAATAAAAGCATAACATGCTAATTAGACCAGACATCCTTCCAGATGACCTTCTGGATGAAGCTGGGGCTGTGAGGGAAGCCCAGGTCCCAAGTGCCTGCTGGTGACTGGAGGGAAACCTGGGTCCCGAGTGCCAGAAGGAAGCCAGTGCCAGCAGCTGGAGGAAGGAAGGCTTACTCTTGCAAGAATTTCATGCATCGGGCCTCTAGTCAAAAATAACCTTAAACATAAATGGATTAAATGCTCCAATCAAAAGACATAGGGTAGCTGAATGAATAAGAAAACATGACCCATATATATGTTGTCTACAAGAGACCCACCTCAGAACAAGGGACTCATACAGACTGAAAATGAAGGAATGGAAAAATGTTTTTCAGGTGAAAGGAAATGAAAGAAAAGCTGGGGTAGCAATACTTACATCTAACAAAATAGAACTCAAAGTGAAGGCCATAACAAGAGACAAGGAAGGCCACTTACTAATACTAAAGGGATCGATAAAACAAGAGGATATAACTCTGGTACACATATATGCATCCAATGCAGGAGCAACCAAATACATAAAAAATCTTCTGGAAGATATCATGGGAGAGATCAACAGAAATACAATCATAGTAGGAGACTTTAATAACCCACTAACACCATTGGATAAATCCTCTATACAAAAAATCAACAAAGAAACAGCAATCCTAAATGACTCACTAGGTCAGATGGAATTAATTGACATCTTCAGAACATTTCACCCTAAAGTTACAGAATATACATTCTCCTCAGGTGCACATGGAACATTTTCAAAGATAGACCACATAATTAGGACACAGGCTAAGTCTAAAAATTCAAGAAGATTGAAATCATATCAAACATCTTCTCAGATCTCAATGGCATAAAATCAGAAATCAACTACAATAAAACACTAAAAATGTCAAACACTTGGAGGCTAAATAGCATGTTATTAAACAACGATTGGGTTACCAAAGAGACCAAAACAGAAATAAAAACCATTTTGGAAACAAATGACAATGAAAACATAATAATCCAAAATCTATGGGACATGGTGAAAGCTGTCCTGAGAGGGAAGTTCGTAGATCTACATGCCTACCTATAAAAAAAATATAAAAATGCTAATAAATTATCTAACTGTACAACTTAAATAATTTGAGAGAGAGCAACAAGAATAGCCCAGAGTAAGCAAAGCAGAAGGAAGGAAATAAAGATCAGAGTGGAAATAAATGACATAGAAAATCCCCCCAAAATACTAGTACAAAAGATCAATAAAACCAAGAGCTGATTCTTTGAGAGGATAAACAAGATTGATGAACCTCTAGCCAGGCTCACCAAGAAACAAAAGGAGAGGAACCAAATAAACAAAATCAGAAATGAAAGAGGTGAAATAACAACTGACCCCACAGACATACAAAGGATTATAAAAAAAAATACTACGAACAACTCTACTCCAACAAACTGGACAACCTAAAAGAAATGGACATATTCCTAGAAAAATACAATCTTTCAAAACTCAATCAGGAAGAATTAAAAAAATCTGAATAGACTGATGACGATGAAGGAAATTGAAGCAGTAATAAAAAAAAAAAAAAACGTCCAGCAAACAAAAGTCCTGGGCTGGACAGCTACACAGGGGATTTTTCCAAACATTCAACAAACTAAAACCTACCATCCTCAGACTATTCCAAGAAATTTGACAGCAAGAAACACTTCCAAGTTCTTTCTAGGAAGCCAGAACTATCCTAATCCCCAAACCAGATAAAGACACAACAAAGAAAGAGAATTACAGGCCAATATCCCTGATGAACAAAGATGCTAAAATCCTCAACCAATTCTAGCAAATTAGATCCAATATTACATTAGAAAGATCATACACCATGACCAAGTGGGATTTATTTCAGGGATGCAAGGATGGTACAATATCTGCAAATCAATAAATGTGGTACATCACATAAATAAATTGAGAGACAAAAATCACATAATCATATCAATTGATGCAGAAAAAGCATTTCACAAAATCTAACACCCTTTCTTGATAAAAACTCTCAGCAATGTGAGAATAGAGGGATCATACCTCAACATAGTAAAATCCTTATATGACAAACCAACAGCCAACATCATACTCAAAATTAAAACCATTTTCCCTAAGAACAGGAACAAGACAGGGATGCCCACTTTCACCACTCCTGTTCGACATAGTACTGGAAGTGCTAGCCATAGTGATCAAATAAGAAATAAAAGGCATCCAAACTGGAAAACAAGGAGTAAAACTTTCATTATTCGTAGATGACATGAATTTTTACAAAGAAAACCCTAAAGACTCCATAAAAAAACTACTAGTTTTAATAAATGAATTTGGCAATGTAGCAGGATACAAAAATTAACACCCAGAAATCTATGCCTTTTTTTATACACTAACTAGAGGCCCGGTGCACAAAATCCATGCACTGGGGGGTGGGAGGGAGGTGGTCCCCCAATCTGGCCTGCACCCTCTCGCAGTCCAGGACCTCTCAGGGGATGTCTGCCTGCCAGGGATCGGGCCTAAGCCGGCAGGCAGACATCCCTGTTGCAATCCTGGATTCCTTTCTCCTTACCTCTTACTAAAATTTAATCTATTCTGAGTTGTTTTTATGAATGCTATAAAATATGGGTTGGTTTTTATTCTTTTGCATGCAAATACACAATTTTCCTAACACTATTTGTTAAAGAGACTATCATTTCCAACTGTGTGTGTTTGGCACCCTTGTTGAATGTCAGTTGACTGTACATGCTTGGGTTTATTTCTGGGATCTTTATTCCATTCACATTTGTCTATATGTCTGTCTTTTTGTTGGTACCATGCTGTTTTCATTAATGTAGCTTTGTAAAGTATTTTGAAATTGGGAAATATAATGACTGCAACTTTGTATTTCTCAGGATTGTTTTACCTATTTAGAGTCCTTTGGGGTTTATATGGACTTTTGAATTATTTTACTATTTCTGCTTTACGAACTTGATAGAAATTTTATTTGTAGATTGCTTTAGGTAGTATGGACAATAAAACAATATTAAGTCTTTAAATCCATAAACACATACATGTTTCCATTTATTGATGTCTTTAATTTTTTCATTAATGCTTTATAGTTTTCAATGTTTAAGTATTTAAGTTTCTTAGTTAATTCCTAAGTTTCTGTTGTTGTTGTTATTGTATTGAGACTAATGTAAATGGGATTGTTTTCTTTTTCTGGTAGTTCATTGAAGGATTTTTTTCTGTTGATTTTGTATTCTCCAACTATATTAAATTTATTTATTGTAACAGTTTATATAGAGATTTTAAAATTATCTACATACTAGGGGCCCAGTGCACAAATTCATGCACCTTGAAAGGAACTGTGGGCCATGAGGCTGCAGTGGGCACAGGGATGGGTCTCGGCCCCTCCCACCATGGACCCTGATCTCCTGTCTGCCAGTAGCCCTGTTCTGGCTGATATCTCTCCCACGAGCTGATGGCACTGGCCCCGCTCGCACCCACTGATAGCGTGGAGCGATTGGGGCTGGTGCCAGAGTGGGTGCGAGTGATAGCTCTGGCACCGGCAGCAGGTGCAAGCACCTGGTGGAACTGCAGTCCACGGGAGCAAAGAATTTTCAGTAACCACCAGTGGCTCACCCTGATGATAGCGACTGGTGCCCCGCCTTGGTCTGACACCCCTGCCCACCTGCTCCACTATCCTGCTGTGGCCACCGCCCATCATTTTCCACACGCATCCCCTGGTGGTCAGCGTATGTCATAATGACTGGTTGTTTGGTTGTTCCACTGTTCGGTCTATTTGCATATTAGCCTTTTATTATATAGGGTAAGATCATGTCATCTGCAGAAACTATTTTACATCTTTCTTTCTACTATTGATGCCTGTTTTTTTCTTGCCCGATTGCTCTGGCTAAGACTTCCAGTACTATGTTTAATAGAAATGGCAAGACTAGACATGCTTGCCTTGTTCCTGATCTTGGAGGAAAAGCTTTAAATCTTCATTGCTGAATATGATATTGGATGTGGGCTTTCCATATATGTTCTCTGTTACATTGAGGTAGTTTTCTTCTTTTTCTAGTTTATTGAGAGGTTTTATTATGAAAGGGTGTTGAATTTTGTCAAATCTATTTTTCTGTCTCTATTGAGTTAAAAACATGTGATTTTTATCCTTCATTCTGTTAATGTGGTATATGATATTAATTGATTTTCATATGCTAAACCATTTTTTTCAGTGGTAAACCTCACCTGGCCATGATGTATAATCCTTTTAATGTGCTGATTAATTAAGTTTACTAGTATTTTATTGAGGATATTTTTCATCTGTGTTCGTCAGGGATGTTGGCTTATAGTTTTCTTCTGGCGTCTTTCTTTGTCTGGCTTTGGTAACAGGGAAATGTTTGTCTCATAAAATAAATTTGAAAGTGTTTCCTCCTCTTTAATTTTTTGTAAGATTTTGAGAAAGATGGACATTATTTCATCTTTAAATGTTTGGTATAAATCAACTGTGAAACCATCTGGTCCTGAGCTTTTCTTTGTTTGAAGGTTTTCAAGTACTGATTCAATCTCCATGTTAATTAGAGATCTGCTTAGAATTTTTGTTTTGTCATAATTCAATCTTGGTAGACTATATGTCTAGGAATTTATCCATTTTCTAGGTTACCCTGCTTGTTGGAATATAATTTCTCTTAGTAGTCTCTTATGATCCTTTCTATTTCTGTGGCATTGCTTCTAATATCTCTCTTTCATTTGTGATTTTATTTATTTGAATCATCTCTTTCCTTAAGTAAGTCTAGCTTGTCAATTTTGTTTAACTTTTCAAAAACCAACTCTTGGTTTTGCCAATTTTTTTCTATTGTTTTATATTATCTATTTAATTTATTCCTGTTCTAATCTTTATTATTTCCTTCCTTCTATTCTTAGTTTCTTTTTATAGTATCTTGATGGTTAAAGTTGTTTATTTGAGGACATTCTTTTTGTTTAATGAAGGGATTTGTCACTATAAACTTCCTTCAGTATTGCTTTGGCTACATCCCATAAGTTTTGGTTATGTTTGTTTTGATTTATCTCAAGGTATTTTCTAATTTTTCTTTTATCCATTAGTTGTTCAAAAGCATGTTGCTCAATTTCCATGTAGGTGTGACTTTTCCAGTTTTTCTTCTGCTATTGACTTTTAGTTTCACTCCATTGTGGTTGGCAAAAAATACTTGGTATGACTTCACTCTTCTTAATTTTGTTACCTAACATGAGATCTCTCTTAAAGAATAGTCCAAGTGTGCTTGAGAATAATGAGAATTCTGCTGCTATGGGGTTGAGTGTCTATATATGCCAAGTATTTTCTAAGTTGCAGGTACTGTCCTAAGTATTTGGAATATGTCAATGAATAAAACAAGGATCTTTGCCTTCATGAAATTTGCTTGTTGGAAGAGACCAAATATAAGAATAAACATGAAAAGTGTTATATGTCTGAAAGTGATAAATGTGTTGACTCTTGACTCTCCAAAAGATTGCCGGCAAACTATTGACTAAGCAAAGTTCAGTTTATTTGACCTACTTCTGTAAAACGGAGAGCATCACCTTGACAGAGGTTTAGTAGCGTCTCAAAAGGCAGCGGACTGGTGCAGGGTGTTTATAGTGTTTGGACACTGGGAAGAAGTGACTAAGATGTGTCTTTCAGAGTGGGAAATCTACCGAAACTGGACAGAGTTTGTAATATAATTGTTAAGGTCAATAGAAATTCTAGAAAAGTAAGCTCCTGTTTAATAAGTGTAAATGATCTATTGCCTGATAGGAGAGAGAAAGACCCAAATAATTAAAGTGTCTCGCTTAATCAGTTTGCATCTCCCAGTGCAAAGAGTAAAGTTATTTACTAGATAAGATACAGCCTTATTTTCTGGAGCAAAAATGTTCTACGTCTTGTTTATATTGGGGTCTCAGGTCTCAGTGCTATGGGTAAGCTCTGTGGAAGGCAAATGATCTCAATTATCAAATGCTATGGAAGAAAGAAAATAGAGAACATCAAGATAAAGTGATTGAGATATCCAGGAGAGGGCAATTTATAATATTAAATTAGGCGGTCACCATTGTCTGTGTCATAAAGGTGATATTTGAAGAGACTTACAGATGGTGAGGGAATTATCCAAGTTGGGTAACTGGTTTATGTATCTACTTTATTATATTTCTCTAGATTTAGACTGGGTTGAAGTTTAATCAAAGCTGAATAGTGTTTTTAGTGGTCAAAAATTCTACTTTGTCCTTAGTTTTTCCAAAATATGTCTAATAAAATAATATGTTTTTGGTTTGAATTTTCTGTGAACTCCCTCAATATGGAGCTTTATTCTATGGGAAAAAACTGGTTTAAATGTAGGTAAATAAGAAGTTCAAAGAAGGGTGAAATAGTAAGTTTAAGCATTTGTCCTGGGGGCACGTTTCTCCTTTTACCTGCCTTTTAGCTAACCGAACCATGCTCTAAATCTGCAAAGGAAACATGTTTCTCCTTCTAAGCTGCCTTCATTTATCTTCATTAACAAGATCCCAATGGAAACATCCATTCAAACAACCAACTGATAATTTTTGCTTTTGTTTAACAAAACACTATATTCTCCAATTTTTCTTTGTCTCCAAAACATTCTTAGAAATTAGTTTCCACTTTTGCATTTTAAGAACCATAATTTCATGCTGTGGATAATTTTTCTTCTTTTTCAATCTCACAATCTTGGCGACCACTTAGCAGGAAGATTTGCATTGTCTCTAACAAGTATCGTGGGAAAATCTACTTTGAAATGGATCTATTTAACTTTATCAAAAGCTAATGTAAGTGAAATGGATACGTTTTGTTCTTTCCATAAGCCACTATATTCATAAAGAAAATAACTGGAAATGAATCATTCTCACTTATTATTCAGCAAGAGAATGTTTTGAGTTTTTCTTTTCTTTTCACAATGAAGAGTAGTTGTCATAGCAAAGCTAAAAAACCAACACACTGCGTTCCTGTGTTACATTCATCTTGAGCCATAAATGGACTTTTCTTTATTGAATAGATTACTGAAACACAGATGCACTCTTTCCACCAACCATATGTTGTTAAGGCAGACTGTATAACACTGGGATGCCAAATGAAAGAGACAACACATATGTGAAATTGCATCAGTGTGGGATGAAGAATAGAATTTTTTATTTCATTTTTCTGTAGGTACAACCATATAAATTAATCCAAAGTCAACAAAAAATCTTATTTATCTCCCAATAGTATATGAGTTAAAATTAGAGCAGTTGCTGATATGCTAATTCACACTGCTAAGCACACAGTGGGTACTCATTATATATTTGTTGAATGTTTGATTAATTGACCTCTATTCTTACAACTGGGTAACGAGATGAGTGATACATCATCCTGACTTTATCCTCGGCTCCACCACATAAATTTATGCCACTTAGTTTTACACTACTATGTACCTTCCAACCTAATATATTTTGTGAACCTGGCTGGAGAGCAGAAATAAAAAAAAAATTTTCATTATAACATGGAAACAAGTATTTTAAGACTTTTAAAGTTCTTAACCACTAATTTGATATGTTATTGATATTATAAAATCTTTAGATTTATACTTTTTATTGTCTAATAAAATTTTACCTAATATTTTTTTTTCCTTTCTGCCACCATCTGTGTTACATTTGTCTTGGTTCTCATTTATGTAACTATCCTGGTTGGAATCTTTCTAGGCCTCACAATAGTCCTATTATTACTTTCATTTTCCAGATTAGACACTTAGGGATCAAAGATGGAAAGTAAGTTGTCTAGTTCCATAAATAGAGTTATTATTTTTTTCCAAATGCTCTTTATGTCAGAACACTTTGCCTGAATTGACACTGCTAATAGGATTGTCCTTGTTCCTCCACTCACCAACCATATTGCATCCAAGCTCCTCAGGAATGGTGGAGAATTTTATCTGAATGGAGATTTAGATATTATTGGAGGGCCATTCTTCATTTCATTCCTCTTTGGTGGCCTAAAATAATTTCTCCTTTTCAATCAAGAGGCATATCTTACATTAGAAAATCAGAATCAGTAAGCTTGAGAAGTAAGTCTCCTAATGTCCTCAGGATTTGTAGAACACACACCTAGCAAAGAACTCTGAATCCTTAGTGGCTCCTAAAATATTGTCCACTGGAATTGAGTCTATACATAGTGTAGATAACTACATTTGTAGCCAGAAATCAGAATAATCTGAATCTCACACATGTTTGTTGTGTTACAACCTCTCAGAAGCTTCCTCTAAAAGGATATAGCAACGCAGGCATCATCCCAGTCAGCACCCGTTGGTAAAATGCTTGGGTGGAATCCATGACCTGTTCCTAGTTAATTCTTTGGAAGCCTTTGCAGCAAAGAGGCTCAAGTGGAATGAATTCCTCAGGGTAATCTAAAGAAATAAAGGCCCATATTGATTTTGTTGCTTATATGTACTAACAAAAATACAACTATTATGAAAATCCATATAATTATAATTATTTTAGTTTAAAATAAAATCTATCTTACAAAATTTTGGTCAATATTTCAAGTAAAACAATTGCCATACATCTTGGAAAAGAAGATACTTTCATAAGTTATATTTTCCATATTTACTTGCATTCTATTTTTTCCACTGATTTCTTTGTACAACCTAATTTACCCTTGTGTTCATGAGGCAATTCTAATGTATATTAAGGAACTATTATAAACTTCTCTTGGCATTAAAATTGCTTATAAAAAACATGATTTCTGTACACTCAAATTCCATATTGCTACAAGTTCTAATCCAGTAATTACTTAGTCTAGACTTCCTATTGGGAACTTTATCATTTGAGGTATTGACTAAAGAGTAAACAAAGTATTTTTTCATGTCAGAAGACTTTACACTTATTCATGGCTACATGATGATGAATAATAAATATGTAGGCAGACATTACTTATTTGCAAATTATTGCCAAGAGTATCCACCCTTATTGCAAATTGTTCCTCGAAGTCCCTTAGTTCCAGATCATCTGGTCCAGCTCAGAGCAAAATGATAAAGTAGGTGAAATATACTTTAAAAAAAAGAATTTCTCCTGTTTCTCCGCGTAGGGCTGCTGTCCTAATTATTCCTTTCATCTCTGTTCATTTATTTCTGGTCTTTACACTTTTGTGTGAGTTAAGTTCTTCTATACCTTTTTCTGGTATATTTTCACTTTGATTCTTCTCTCTGAAGGTGTTATTGGAGATTTCACCTCCAATTTCAGGAATTATAGGGATCCTGATATGGTATGTTATATAGTTCCACTGGATAGATTTTTAGTATTAATTTTAAACTTTCTTTAATTTCCTTAAAAGAAATGTATAGTATTAGCTTCACTTTCTCTTCTAATATTCTCTTCTTATTTCAGATTACTCTATGACTAAATGCATAGTTACTTACTTTAAATTAAAGAAACACAGCAAGTTCCTGTACATTACCACTTCATTTATTATTTTTCTCATCCCCTTTCACATTTCACCTTAAAATAAATGAGCTCTTCCTTTTCTAAACTTTTCTTGATTCCCTCTTTGTTACATTTGTATAAATCAGTTATTTTTTTAAAAAAAGTTTTTTGGTAACACACTGTATGTTCTAAAGACAGAGTGGCCTATATCAGCAGCTGAAGTTGAATAATTTCTTGATGGTAAATAACAATAATAATGCTAAAATCATAATATTTGTATTTGTAAGGAAGGACATATAATAACAAAGATAAATATCAGTGCAGATAAGTTTAAAACACATTGGACAAAAAACTGCATTGCAGTTAGAAAAAAAAACAGTAAATTTTGAATGTCCTTTTGCCTTCTCAAGTGATTATTATGATGCTATTGTTTATGAAAGCTCAGAAATTTGGAAAAAATATTGCCCTTTTTTTTCTCAGAGCTTTAATTTGAAGTGGCAAACAAGCACTCCATTGAAATACAATAAAGTTCTCTTCCTTCCGAAACATTTCTGTGGTGGTTCCCACTTTGATTTCATTGCAGTCTCTCAGTCTCCATCCTCAGGCATGGTTTTGTTACTCTGATCATTAATATTGACATACAGGCATCAATACACAAGCTTGCTTTTATTAATGGACTAGGGGCCTGGTGCATGAAATTCATGCACTCAGCCCAGCCTGCCCCCTCTCACATACTGGGAGCCCTCAGGGGATGTCCTACTGATGGCTTAGGCCTGCTCCCCATTGAGAGCGGACCTAAGCCACAGTCTGGCCTCCCTTTGCAGGAGGCCACCAGGCTGATCAGGGGAAGGCGCCAGCCCTATCACCCCAGCTGCTACAGCCACTGCCAGTCACCACAGCTGCCAAGGTATTTTCATCAACACAGACTCCAGTCCCTTCACCATGAAAAAAATGACAACTTCCTTTAGGCATTTTCAAGTTGGGTCTTTCATAGGATATGACATTTCTTTCTTTATTTTTCTTTTTATCCTCACCTGAGAATATGTTTCCATTGATTTTTTCTCCTTCCCTCCGATCCCAGGCTTGGTCACTGCCCAAGCCTAAAGCCTCCGCCCCAGGATTTAGGCTTGGGAAGAGTCCCTCCCCCGCTCCAATGGCCGGCTGGGAGTGACCTGGGTGCCGAGGAGGTTCCCAGGACCCAGGTATATATGCAAATTAACTGCCATCTTTGTTGGGTTAATTTGCATACTCACTCTGATTGGCTGTGGGCGTAGCAGAGGTACAGTCAATTTACATGTTTCTCTATTATTAGGTAAGATTAATGCATTACCAAAAATCCTACCTAATAAAATAGTAATATGCAAATTGACTGCACCTTCGCTACGCCCAAGCCACGCCCACCAGCCAAAGCCATGCCCACCAGCCAATCAGGGCGAGTGTGCAAATTACCAAACAAAGATGGCGGTTAATTTGCATATGCTGAGGGAAAGAGGAGTGAAGACTGAAGACAACTTAGAAGGAAGAGGGAGGAAAAGCAGAAAGCAAGGTGGCTGCCAGAGGGAAAGCCCCGGCGCGGCGGGTGGCAGCGGCGAGCAGGTGCAGGTGCAGCGGCCACAATGGCAGCGGTGGCAGCGGCAGTGCACACGGCCGCAGCGGCCGCTTGCAGGATTCTTCCTGCAAATGGGCTACTAGTTCTGTAGATAAAATGCTACATGCAATGGCAGTATTCAATTCACCCAGACTTCCTCTGCTTCTCTTTTCAGCTTTACACTACACCACTACACGCAAACACACACACACACACACACACACACACACACACACACACACACACAGAATCTACCAAGGAGACCCTGGGAATGTGGTAAAGCTTCAAGTTCACTATAAGATGGGGTGATAGCCTGAGTGTACCATGAAGCAGGCTTTGGAGGGTTAGTAAGATGCTTCTAAAAGAAAAGGGATAAGGCCTGCAGGCCACAGTTTTTAAGGAAACTTCTGAGAATGTATTCATACCATATCCACATGATTTTCTCAGAGGTCTGCCTTGACTTATTTTAAGAACCACTGAAATTCTGAAGGTTTGTTTCTTTCAGGACTCAGCTTCCTTTGGGTGTTTTCCGCCCACTTTATGTGAAGACACTGTTCCTTCCAGTATTCTCATGATATATCATGTTCCTCCTTGCACCTGCATGCAGTGTCTCTCTGAAGTTGTCACATCATCTACATTGACTCAGATCTCAATCCCCCTTTCTCTGCTTGCCCCATATTTTCCACAGGTGAACTTACTGATCTTGCCACACACAGAACTTTGGCATTTCAGATCTATTATTTGTCTCATTTGCCACAGATTGCTCAATCCTTTCCATGCCTACTTCCCCAGATAGGTTATATACTGGTTCCATAATAAACACATGTACGATTTTCTCTTTTTTTTTTTTTTTTTTTTTTTTTTTTACGGCTGAGTAGTATTTTATTGTGTAAGTACACCAAAGCTTTTTTATCCACTGATCTACTGATGGCCACTAGAGCTACTTCCAAATATTTTTATTATAAATAATGCTGCAATAAGCATAGGGGTGCTTATCTTATTTCAAATAATTGTTTCAGGTTTCCTCAGGTACATTCCCAGAAGTTAAATCACTGGGTCATAGGATAATCTTTTTTTAATTTTTTTGAGGTAACTTCATACTGCTTTTCACAGTGATGGTATCAATCTGCATTCCCACCAATAGAGCATGAGGATTCCCTTTTCTCCACATACTTGCCAGCATTTGTTGTTCGTTGATTTATTGATGATAACCATTCTGAATGGTGTGAGGTGATATTTCATGATAATTTTAGTTTGCGTTTTTATGATTAGAGATGTTGAACATTTTTGCATATATCTATTGGCCATCAATATATTCTTTTTAGATAAATGTCTATCATGCCTTTGGCCATTTTTAAATCATATTGTTTAATGTTGTTTTGTTTTTAGTTTTTTAAGTTCTTTATACATTTTTTACATTAACCCTTTATCATATGTATCATTGGTGAATATCTTCTCACATTCAGTGGGATATTTTCATTTTGTTGATGGTTTCTTTTGTTGTGCAAAAACTTGTTAGTTTGATGTAGTCCCATTTGTTTATTTTTCTATTGTTTCTGTTACTCAAAGTGGTATATCAGAAAAAATATTTCTGTAAGAAATGTCAGGATTTTACTGCCTATATTTTCTTTTGGGCTTTTTATGGTTTCAAATATAACATTTAAGTCTTTAATCCATTTTGTGTTTATTCTTGTGTATGCTATAAGAAGGTGGTCTAGTTTAATTTTTTTGCATGTATTTGACCAATTTTACCAAAACCATTTATTAAATAGACTATCTTTACCCTACTGTATGTTTTTGCTTCTTTTGTCAAATATTAATTCACCATAAAAGAAATCTTCTCCTTTGGGACAGCATGGATGGACCTAGAGAGCATTATGTAAAGTGAAGTAAGCCAGTCAGAAAAAGTCAAATACCATATGATTTCACTCACATGTGGAATCTAATGAGCAAAATAAACTAACAAACAAAATAGAAACATATTTATAAATAGACAACAGACTGGCAGCTGCCAGAGGGGAACAGGGTTGTGGAGCTAGGTGAAAAGGGTGAAGGGATTAAGCAAAACAACAACAACAAAACCCTACAAAAAAAGCGAACAACTACAACAAAACAAAACAAAAAGCCTCATAGACACAGATAGCACTGCAGTGATCACCGGAGGTAGAAGGGTGTAAGGGGTGATAGATGGTGATGGAAGGGGGATTGACTTTGGGTGGTGAACACACAATATAATATACTGATGATGTATTATAGAATTGTACACTTGAAACCTATATAATTTTATTAACTAATGGGGTGACATTGGTTAATAAAACATGATGTAATTAGGAAAGAATTTTAGGAACTCCAATCTATCCATTCCATTTTGACTGGTCTTTGCATTGGATCACCCTCCTTACTGTTCTGGGTGAGGACACAGTCATTGAGACATTCTTGCTGCAAAACTCACCTGGCACATTTATCTTTTCTGTGATCACTAGGACTCTCACATGGCTTTTACATCACAGTTTCCTCTAACAGAGAGTAGGTCCTTTACATTTGATTTCCTAAGCCCAGGGTTACTCTATGCACCTCAGTTTATAGCACTGAGCTTCTACACTGATCATCATTTCATGCTTTGTACTAACATCCTGCATGTTCCCAGAAACCTTTCAAGCCTGGAGCTTGCTTTCTTCCTGGGGATGGAGGCCAGCTCCTAACATCGAGCAGCCCCCCCTGATGCCTTTTGGCAATCTGGGTTTTAGAATATCACTATTCCCTGGATTCTCTCACCACTGGTTTTCACCACCTTCTGTCATATTTCAGACTCCTTGGAAATTTAGAACTTATAAATTACCCCAATTGTGGTTAAGATTTCATGATCTCTTGGCCTCCATGCCTTGTGTACCAGACTGTGCTGTCCTCAAACCAGGTTCCCAGTCTGCCCAGCTGTGTAAATTTCATATCAGGCCCCCTAACCATCATTTCTCACTTCACTGTCTTATTGTGAGTAAACAATGTTTTTTTTTTAATATTATTGCCTCAAGCTCTTCAGAATGAAGCTCAGTGACAACTTATTAACATTGAGGACATCTATACATCACCATTTTATGAAAACAGGGTCCAATCTTGGTTAAGTATTCAATGAAAGTGATTTCTAATGCCAATTAGATCTGAGATATGAGCACATACATCTTAGTTCCTATGCTGACATACTGATCATATTCCATAGCAATTTAAATATGTTACTGAGATAGAGACAAACTTCTTTTTATGGAACTTATCAAATAATAGAATCATCAAGAAAACCCACTTTGTTCTTTTCTGCCACTATTATCTAACTATGCAACTGTGCTTTCCCCGAGTTCTCCATCTCTGATAATGCCCAGTGTCTGAGTTTCAGTGGCTCCATTTGTACACAAAGTTGTGGAAGTTTGGTTGGGCGAGGCTTTGTACTCTTCCTGGGAAAAAAAATTGATTCACAAGGAATTTCACCCTTAAAACAGAACTGTACATCTTCCTGAACATTGTCTCAGTAACATCTTATAACTAATCTGTCATTCTTAAAATTCAAATCCATAGTCTGACATTTTTAGCTGCCTAAGCTGCTGTGTAAGTCGGAGGAAAGATATCCCAATAAAAGAAAACTTTTCAAGAAGGATACAGCAGTCTTATGCTCAGGAAATCCTGATAATATGCTGGCAGAGGGAATTGGAATAATAACCTACTGACTGCCTTAGCTTTTTGTACAGGAACATGATTTTTCATAATTTTGAAAAATACAGTCATGGAAATTACATAGTATATGTTTATTAGATTGACAATGTCTGTCATATGTTCTGATCAGCCCCAATTATTAAAATTATATTACATATGATAATTATATCTATATATTATTTACTTATAATATATGTAAATCTCAATATTTTTGAAAGATTAAATATTAGAAAACCTGTAAAACTTAATATTATTAAAATATGGTATCTGAAAATATTAAAGTTTATCTTAAGATGATATAGAAGCAAACTCATATTCTAGAACTAGTAGTTTGATCACCTGTTTACAATGGCTCTGCCTGTATTGCTACCATAATAGGTCAAGGTTATGGTCAGTTTTTATAAAACTTTGCATTTGAAATTCATGTGTTGCTAACACCTAGACATATCTGTGGATTACTTTCTATTCTAAATTATTTCTATTCTCTGCTACATTATACCAATTACCAGCAATCTTCTAAAAGTACATTCAAGAAAATGAAAACTATTTTTCATCTGAGTTAGGTGACTATTAAGGAAATATTTAATATATTTATGTATCACATTTAAAATACAATAAATCAGTTATAGAGTTTTACTAGTTTATCAACTTATTAGTCATTGTACAATTATTTCTATAGAATTTATCAATTTATTGATGTATTAGTAGTTGTAAAATGAAAAATATTTAATTATGGCTACCACTTGTTAAGTGTTTATCATGTGTTATGTGTTTTAACTGTATAAATGTTCATCCCCACAATCACACTGTGAGGCAGATAATTAATTATTTTACAAATGAGGAAACTGAGATTTAGAGACTAAAGATCTTGACCAGATCACTCAGATAATGAGGGGGAGACCTGGGACTTTGCCTGACTCCCACGGTTTTTACATTGTTACCTCAAACTCTTCAGAATAAATCTCAGTGACAACTTATTAACATTGAGGACATCTACACATCACCATTTCATGAAAACAGGGTCCAATCTTGGTTAAATATTCAATGAAAGTGATTTCTGATTTAATACCAATATCAAGTAGGTGATGTTACAGTGTATGAAGCTACAGAAAGCTATGAGGCAGAGTAGCCAACAACACTCTACACTAGATCTCATCAAAGTGTCACTCCAGATCAACGAGTCCACTGATGAGCAACATTGTTCACATTGTTCACAGCAGCCCCTGCTGTGCCATAAGCAGCAGGGACTACACCCCTACCAGACGGTGGAAGAGAACAGAGTGGGTCTGTTTGTCAGATCACCACTCACCCCAACCCAGGGGAAGCTAAGAAAAAGCCCTTTAAATGAAAAAAAAACACAATAACGTCTAATGTCTTGACCATTATCAAGGCCATTAAAAAGATATAAAAAGCACAGCAGCTAACCACATTCATAAATAGTAAACTAGCCTTTGAGAAGGCAGTAAGAAGTCAGTCTCATAAGTAAGTAGATGTACATTAATTTAATTTTATTGGCAGGAGAAGTAGGAGAATATAAAACATTAATCACTATCTCAGGAATGATTTATTTTGCATATATGCCTGCAGAGACAAGGAAAGCTGTTTGCTTTTGGTAATCTTCCAGCTGCTGCTTCCTTCTTTATCATCAAGGGGCTGGATTCATATATCATCCAAATGTCTATAGTAGATTAGCCCTGATGTGGCTGTCCTCTGCTTTCCTGTGCAGCCAGATCCACTGACTTTCATGGGTGAACAGTGTTAAGTCCGATTTTTGTGATAAAGCTATCATACCTCAGACCTCTGGGCCAAACGCTCTGATCCAAGGACTATTATATATGAAGGGGCCCCCTTTTTTGTATTTGTTTAGCCTTACTGAGATATAATTGACATACAATATTGTGTAAGTTTAAGGTATACAGTGTGTTCTTTGCTATACACATATGTTGTACGATGATGACCACAGTGATGTTTGTTATCAAATCTAGCACCTCATATAGTTGTAATTTTTTGTGTGATGAGAACTTTTAAGACCTTTTTATCCTCTTAACAACTTCCAAGTATATAATAGAGCATTATTAGCTATAGTCACGATTATATATATATCACATCCCCAGAACTTGTTCGTCTTATAGCTGGGAGTTTGTACCCTTTGACATCTTTATCCATACCCCCCACCCCCAACCTTCTGGCCACTGACAACCATCTATCTAATCTGTTTATATGAGTTTAACTTTTTTTAGATTACACATTGGGTGAGATCAGATGGTATTTTTCCTTCTCGGTTTGACTTATTTTATTTAGCTTAATGTCCTCTATGTTCATCCACACTGTTGCAAATGGCAGGGTTTTCCTCTTTTTTGTGGTTGAATAATATTCCATTGTCTACATATACTAGTAAACCATATTTTCTTTATCTATTCAGCCACTAATGGACATTTAGGTTGTTTTTGTGTCTTGACTATTGTGCATAACACTATAATGTACATGGGGCTACAAAAAATCTGTGATTAGAAAACTTTATTTCCTTTGGATATATACCTAGAAGTGTGATTGTTGGATCATATGGTATTTTTATTATTTTGAGGAGCCTCAATACTGTTTTCCCCAGTGGCTGCACCAATTTACATTCCCATCAACAGTGCACAAGAGTTCCCTTTTCTCTACATTCTTACCAACATATATCTCATATCTTTTTGATAACAGCCATCTTGAAAGGTCTGAGGTGATATCTCATTGTGGTTTTGATTTGCATTTTCCTGATGATTCGTGATTTTGAGTACCTTTTCATGTACCTATTGGCCATGTATAGTTTCTTTGGAAAAATATCCATTCAAGTCCTTTTTGAATGAGCCTCTTTCTAAGAAAATGTGCCTTTCATTGAAAATTCCTGATGGACATAGGTTAGTACATACATTGTATTCCAGTTGAGGGAATTGTTTTCCTATTAAGAGTTACACAATGGAATACTATGCAGCTGTAATAAAGAAGGATCTCCTACCCTTTGAGACAGCATAGAGGGAACTGGAGAATATCATGCTAAGCAAAATAAGCCAGTCAGAGAAAGACAAGTATCACTCAAATATGTTCTCACTCAAATATGGAATATAATGAACAAAATAAACTTATAAACAAAATAGATCCAGAGACATAGAAGCATGGAACAGACTGACGAATTTCAGGGAGAAAGGGTAGGAGGGAAGAGATTAACCAAAGAACTTGTATGCACATATGCATAACCCATGGACACAGACAATAGTAGTGTGGTAAAGGCCAGGGAGTTGAGTGGTGGAGGGGTTCACTAGGGGGAAAAAGGAGGACATCTGTAATACTTTCAATAATAAAGATAAATTTTTAAAAAAGAGTTATGAGAAGTTCATCTAATACATTGATAAAATATAACTTCCATAGTCAGCTTGATTTTTATCCTAGTTGGGTCTGTGTCAGGATTTTTAGGAATAAAATAAAAATGTTAAATTTAAAACTAACTCAAGCTACCCAGGAAATGGCAATCCTAGCTATACACAGACCACTGTCTGTAGAAAACCCACTGCAAAATCCAACATGCCAAACCTGAAGTCAAGAAGGGCTGTGGACAGGAGGGTAGATCTACTGAAATGCCACTGGTTTGACTTTTTATATTAATGGAAAATACCCAAACACAAATCTTAACCAGAAGATTTTACAAAGGGCTAGTATACTAGTAAGGTAATTTCCTATTGTTAGAATTGTTTGGTAATAATTCAAAATTACCAACTCCCCAAAACAATTTCAGTAAGGTTAAGCCTTGCTGAAACTCATGTTTCTGATGGAAATTTATAAATACATGTATTTTGTAAGGCACATTTTTAAGCTTGTACAAGTGAGAGTTTTTATTCTTAAAACTTATCAGGAGATTATAAACATGGTATAACTATCCCATTATTACTCAAGACATTGTTGTCATTAGGCACATCTTTTAGGAAATTTTCTCCTAAAATCATTTCAGCAGAAGTTATTATTATTATTGACTGGTTTCTTTAGCTTTATCGAGGTAGAGTCGGACAAAAAAAATTGTAAGAAACTTGAAGTGTACAATGTGATGATTTGATATTCGTATACATTATGAAAGAATTCCTCCCCATCCAGTTAATTTAACACATCCATAACCAGATGAATTATCCTGACTTAGGTGGGCTCTGAGCTTCTGAAGAGGTCTGAGGGGATTCTGAACTAAACCTGACAGTTAAATCAAGGAACAGGATGGGACCATATAATTTACATGGATGGGTCTGGTGTTTTGCGTAGTTTGTTAACTATCTCTAAAAATTTCCAAAATGAATTCTAATCCAGGCTTAAGTAACAACAACCTTCATCAAAATAAGTAGTTAGTTCTCAAACATATAAACATTTTTAAAGAACAGCACTCACTGGGGATCCTACTTCAGCATATTTATTAAAAATTCCCTTAAAACCTTTCAGTTTAGCAGGAGACCAAAAGCTAGGCACTGAACTCAGAGTGTCTAATTTTAAGTTTCTACTTCCCCAGCCTAGAAGTAGCCACCTTTTGCTCAAGGATGGAGTCTATTTCCAGGATTAATTTATATTGCTCTGGAGACAAGTATTAGAAAGTAATATTCTTTGTGATTATACTTACTAACCACAGCCCACATTAAAAGTAGTCTTATTTGTGTGCCAAAAATGATGAAGGATGGGGAATTGCTTCATAACAGTAAACCTTATCTTTTATAAAAACGATGCTAAGCACTTTCTACTTTCCAGGAAAGGAAGTAAACTTTATTCTCTGTTGAAAATAAGTGAGAAAAACATTGCTGCTTCCAAACTGTAGATGGGAATTGAAACACTTTAATAATACATAGTTAAATGTTCACCCATTAAAAATTTCTAAAGTGGTTATTTAGGAGCAGCAGAATTGTAATATTCTAAATCATATAAAGTGAGGGGTAACAACAGCATCAAAGTTACAGACAAAAATCAGTATTTTTGTGGATAAATTAATGCCTGCTCTGCAGAAAGTCTAGAAATGCTCAGATTCTTCACCCAAATACAGTGTCCCCCAAAAATGTATGCACGCTTTAAAAGCTGGTAGCTCAATTTTGAAAATGAAATGTATTTTAACAAACACTGCCTTCATAATTATTCAAGGTATGTGTATACATTTTGGGGGGACACCCTATATATTGGGTTTGCCAAAAGGATATCTGATCTGGCCTCTGGGAACCAGTTTCTTGGTGCTCCTGTGGTACTTGCTGTAGGTGCCCTGTTTAGCTTTGGCTTATTGTGGAGGGGCTTGTGTTGGCTCTAGAAGCAAAACCAGCATCTGGATCTTTCCAATCTGCTAAGGGCCTGTCTACTGCCCATAATGCCTGCCCATGTCTTGTTATGTGTCTCCAGTTATCCAGGACAGACTAACCCACCCTGTGATGGGTAAAACTGAGCCTGAACATGCTAAGACACCTAATTCAGAGTTTCTGTTAATAAGCCAGCTCTTTACTTACCTGGTCTTTACTGACCAGGACTTACTGCAACATTGCTATTGTCACTATCTCTTAAGAATTTTGCTTTAACTACTAAAGGGTAAAAATGAAGAAAATTGTAATAAAACCCATCCTATATAATAATAGACAAATATGCAAATTAACCATACCCCCGACACACCCACAAGCCACGCCCACAAACCACGCCCACCATCCAATCAGAGCGAGCATGCAAATTAACCCAAACCAAGATGGCTACAGCCACAGAGAGCAAGGTTTCCTAGGTAACAGAGGAAGCCAAGCTTTCTGCCAGCCGTTGCAGGCCTAAGCCTCCACTCAAGCTACAAAGTTTCAATTATAGAAGGTAAACAAATTCAAACAAATGACGGCAGAATGGAGCTTGAGAGAGCAGGCCAGGGTTGCCGCCGGCAACAGAGGAAGCAAAGCTTTCCACACACCCTGGCCAGGCCCACCCGCTTAAGGCAACAAAGTTTCAATATAACCCCAACACAAATGGCTTCGGCCTCGGAGGGAGCCCCAGGCTTGGCTCTGCTCCAGGCTACAAAGTTTCAATTGTAGAAGGAAAATAAATTCCAGATACCAGGGCCTCCGCTTGCCTTGCCAGGGGGCGTGGCCGGCCTGCAAACCACCACAGTCCCCTTGCTCAGGCCGCCCCACGCCCCAAGGGTACCCCACCCTGATCAGGGACACCCTTCAGAGAAAACCAGCTGGCCCCCACCCCTGTACCAGGCCTCTATCCTATCTAATAAAAGAGTACTATGCAGATTGATCATCACTGCAACACACAATATAGCTGCCCCCATGTGGTCAAAGATCCTGCCCCCATGTGGACACAAGATGGCCACCACAAGATGGCCAGCAGGAGAGGGCAGTTGGGAGGCACCTGGCCTGCAAGGGAGGGCAGTTGAGAGGGACCAAGCCTGCAAGGGAGGGCAGTTGGAGGTGATCAACCCTGCAGGAGAGGGCAGTTAGGGGTGACCAGGCCGGCAGAGGAGGGAAGTTGGGGGCAAACAGGCTGGCAGCAGAGTGGTTAGGGGGTGATCAGGCTGGCAGGCAGAAGTGGTTAGGGGCAATCAGGAAGGCAGGCAGGCAAGCAGTTGGGAGCCAGCAGTCCTGGATTGTGAGAGGGATGTCCGACTGCCCGTTAGGCCCGATCGGGCCTAAACGGGCAGTCGGACATCCCTTGAGGGGTCCCAGATTGGAGAGGGTACAGGCTGGGCTGAGGGACAACCCCCCTCCGTGCACGAATTTCGTGCACTGGGCCTCTAGTAACTATTATAACAGCAAGTAGCTAACATAAAGTCCTACTGTATGCCACAGATTGTTCTACATTGTGTTTTACCTTGATTAACTCAATCTTCACAATAACCCTTTAAATAAGGACAATTGTAGCTCCCAGTCTACTGTGAGAACAGAACTTGCCTGAAGTCATGGCTGCTGGATTCAAGTCTCAACATCTGATGACTAGAAAGAAAGGGGAAGGAAGAGGAGTGAAATTTTGCCTCTGTTATATTTTGTTCTTTATTCTTATTTTTAAGAGCAATTAAAGGGAATTAAAAATATTTCTCTCACATTCAAATGGTAAGCCTCACCAAGCAGCGGCCTTGTCTGTTTTCTCTCTCCAGGGTATCTCTGGCACCTACTCTGTGTATAATACAAAACAGACAATAAACATTCATGGGGCAAATGAATGAATGATCTCAAAAACTTACTTTTTCTTTGTGACCTTCATGCTCTTTCTTGTCTTTCCAATTTCTGTGCTTGTTTTAATCTCCTCTAAAATAATTTCTGAACAATATCTGGGTTACAGTTATCTAACACTTTGTGAATAATTGACACAGCTTTTTGATTGCTATCATTGCTAATAGAAAAATTGGGGTTGGTTTGGGAGATGAATCCATTAGAGCATGTTTTCCTTATAGGATATCATCGACAAGACTTCTCTGAGATGCATAATGAAGACCATACTGAAATATGGAGTCCATATCTAGATGGTGAGCATTCTTTTGTGAGATCCTTTACCATATACTATTTTATAATTATTTCTGGCAGTAGAATAATTCTAAAGAACAATCTCTGGTTGCATGTGCCAAAGCTGATAATGCTGATAGAACTAATTAACTTCTATGTAATGTATCTATAAATTGACTTACAAAGCTATTTATTGACTGGTACATACAAGGTTTATGTAAGTATGTGGCTTCTAAACCAAACCATGGAAATTCCAAGGGAACTATATTTTAGTTCTTTATTTGATTAATAATCCTAATATTCCTCATAGTTTATAACTTTTGACCATCTTCAATTTATTGGTTCTGAGAAGATGCTAACCATCTTCATTAAAGTAATAATAAAATAGCTTTACTTCACACAGTGCTTTCTTTTAATTCCTTGATAGCATTTTATAATTTAAAAACATCCATTCATAAATTATTCTTATGATTGGACCTTAATTAATTCACTTAAATTTAGTGTACCCTCTTCTCCATTTCCAAATGAAAGGATAGTCTTGACCTACTTTTCAGAAGAGCCAATAAATATGATTACTTGAGCCTTCCCTATAAAGTACTTTAAACATAAATATTGTTCTGGATATAGGAAAAACTAATCACAATTTAACAAAAAAATTAAAAATAGTTAAAAAATCTAGGATGGAAACAAGAACTTGCTAATGCTAAATAAGGCAAAAGAACATAATTTGCCCACTTAATTATAAAAATCTATTTAATCAGTGATGGAGTCATTCCTTTTAGTGAGTGTCTAGTAGGGGAGCTCCAGAGTACAATCATGACCTCCTTCTGTTGTGCTAAGTTCAAGATCACATTTAAGGAAATGTGACAATGGGGCAGTTCCCTTGATTAAAGCACTTAAATAAATAAATAAGTAGATAGACACATTTGCCAGCTAAGTGGGGTGGGGGGAGGAGAAAATGGAGCTATAAATCCTATAAGAATAGTTTTATTGTTTTTTAAAACTTTTGTGGATTATTTAAATTGTGCTTCTCTGATTGCTATAGTTTATAATGTTTCATTTTGTTTCAAAGCATTTGCTTTGATTGTCTCATAATCATAGTTAGCAAATTGCTCTAACATCTACCTTACAGTTTCTCTCCAATAATGCGAAGGATAATTGAAGCTATGTGAATGTGCTTTCTTTTTCTGTCCCTAGAATGAGACCATAATAGTCAAAATCTGAAGTTTTATATTTGTATAAAATTTATTTCAGAGAACCTTACCAATTTGTAATATTTCAGACTTGTTTCTTGACAGTTTAATTTTATATACTCATCCATTCTAATCACCCCCTCACAAATTTTAATAATCCTATTCAGTTTGGCAGTATTGAAGCAGAAAGATAAATTTTCCCATTTTTGTTCTTTTTCTTTTCGGGGAGATCCATAGCATTGCAGAGAACACTTTTTTTTTTTTTTAAATCAGTCATCTCGTGTGCCAAAACTCTGCTCTTACCTTGTACCCTAGTCCTCAGCTCTGGTTTCAGAGATTATCAATGGGGAGAATCCTCACCCTCCCTCTTGCTTTGCATGATCTCCTAGGTCTGATGTCCATTTATGCAACTTTCCCAGGTTGATTTGAGAGTGAACAAAAATGTCATTGTGCAGGAGTCAAGCAGGGCTTGCAGGGCTTTTGGCATTTAGAGGTGTGTGTGTGTGTGTGTGTGTGTGTGTGTGTGTGTGTGTGTGCATGTGTGTGTGTGTGTGTGTGTGTGAGAGAGAGAGAGAGAGAGAGAGAGAGAGAGAGAGAATGGTTATATCTACTCTAATAAATATCATAATCACAACCAGGTCAAACAACTGTCGTTGATTATCTGATAGTAACTACAGTTCCTGTGGAAAGAAAAACGGTGTTGTAGTACAATAGAGAAAATAAAGGTTTAAATGTCAGCTCCAGATTCATAGATAGTTAGCTTTCATTTCCTTTACAAGTTCATTAAACCCATCTGAATCTGTTTTCTTATCTGTAAAATAGAAATAATAATATAGTGTTGTGTGTTCTCTTCTGCTCCTTAGTACTCCACTGAGGTGGCTTATCATTATACATAGAAATATGATAATATCTGAAACAGAGGTATCAAAATATCCTAATATATAAAAAGCCAGGTGCTGTCACAACATGGATGATCGAACAGCAGGCTAGGGAGCTGAGGGAGTGGGAGCTGATCAATCAGTGGCAGAGGTGACTGGCGAGCAGCTGGAAGGCAGACCTCTTGGTCCCTCCTCCCGGCCCCCAGACTCCAATCAATTGGTGGCTGAGGCTGGAGACTGGCTCCCTTCGTAGTGCTGCAAGTTCAATCTCAAGAGGACAGGCCAGGCACCAAAGTACAGCACTGCCGGCATGATCCTGACAGCGCTGCTGGCCTCCTGGAACTTGGCCTCAGGCACTGCGGCTGCATCCCCTCCCCAGCCGCTCCACAAGGAAGCAAGGATATCGCCAGCAGCGCCAGGGGTGACCAGCGGTGACTGCTCCCCCCATGCTTCCTCCAGGTCACTCCAGCTGGCCCCCGTCCACCTCGCTCCAGATGAAGTGTGAACACTGCACACGGAAGGAATGTAGTAAAAAAACAAAAACCGATGACCAAGGGCCTGCCTCCACGAGCTCTCGGGGGCCTCTGAGCACTGGGCACCCTGACTATTTTAGGGGCTTCAGGTGAGCGGGGAACACAGAGGGGTCAGGAAACCTCCCTCGAGGTCGGGCCGTTGGTCTGATCGCGGATCCATCCGTCCTGCCATCTGCCAACAGCTGCCTCCGAGGAGAATGGGAGAACAAAGGGAGGGGGCGGTTCTGCAAACCCCAGAGGGAATCCAGGGTCCCAAGTACTCTGCCCTGCCCGTTGACACTTTCGGTTTCTCCCCAAGTCAGAGGTGCCAACCGAAAGACCCTGGGCGGGCACCTGGTGCAGCGTCTCTCCATGTTTGCCTGTTGGTCTTTGTGTCTGTCTCTGTGTCTGTCAGGCTATCCCCGAGCTTGCCTCCACTTCTAGAACTAAGCTTCCAGTATAGCGACAACCTGCAAACCCTCATCCCTTTCCTATGGCAGGATACTCCCATAGGCTGCACCCCACCACCCCCTCCTCCCTACCCTGTGATTGCTGGGTACCAGGAGCAGGTGCAGCATCCTGGGCTCGGATGGCGCCAGTGCCCGCCCATGTGCCTGACCCTGCGCCTGGCTTCGCTCTCTTCCCCTTGCCCGGCCCCACTGCCCTGGGGCCTGCTGCCGGGCCTGCAAACCCTTAGCTTCTTTTAAATCCGCACCTAAGGATATTTTCCCATTGATTCTCCAGGACAGTCGAAGAGAGAGGGAAAGACAGAGAGAAACATTGATGTGAGAGAGACACACTGATTGGTTGCCTCCTGTATGAGTCCAGACCAGGGCCCCGGCTGGGGAGGAGCCTACAATCAAGGTACATGCCCTTGACTGAGAATTCAACTTGGGAACCTTTGGTCCGAAGGCAGATGTTCTATCCACTGAGCCAAACCGGCCAGGGTGCCTCAGTTTCTTCATTAGTGACTGCATACATGTAGCCCTTTCACTTCAGTTTCTCCCCACAATTGCCTAATTGTTTCTTCCTTGGTCCGATGCCAGTGCTATCATCCCCCAGCACCAATACCACACATACATACCTCTTCACAAAACCCATTGCCCTCATCAGTCCTCCTCATTTGAAACATGTGTGAAGACTTAATTTTTAAAGCACTTACCCATAACTGGTAATACAATGACTTTTAGTATAAAGAAATGATATAATGTTTCCAAATTCCTGACAGATATTAATCTTTAGGATTTATTGATGTGAAATTAGAATTCTTGGTAATTTGAGGAATTCTACACAAATGACCTTAACATAGTTCCAACATTCTTCATAGTTCTTATGATATATAAACAAATTATTTCAAACAAAATATATTTTTCCAAACTGGCTCTTCTTTGTTTCTATTTTTTATTGTTTAAAGTATTACAAATAGTAGTACATATGCCTCCTTTTCCCCCCATTGACCTCCCCTGCCCCCCCCCTCCGGCACATGCCCCCCCACTACTGTGTCCATTGGTTATGTTTATATGCATGCATACAAGTTCTTTGGTTTATATCTTACCCCCTCCCCCTAATCCTCCCCTGCCTTCCTGCTGAAGTTTGACAATCTATTCAATGCTTCTTTGTGTATGTACTAGTATTTTTGTTCATCAGTTTATGATGTTATTTATATTCCACAAATGAGTGAGATCGTGTAATATTTATCTTCCTCTGACTGGCTTATTTCACTTAGCATATGCTCTTTAGTTCCTTCCATGCTGTTGCAAATGGTAAGAATTTCTTCTTTTTTATAGCAGTGTAGTATTCTATTGTGTAGATGTACCACAGTTTTTTAATCCACTCATCTGCTGATGGGCACTTAGGCTGTTTCCAAATCTTACCTATTGTAAATTGTGCTGCTATGAACATAGCGGTGTATATATCCTTTCTGATTGGTGTTTTTGTTTTCTTAGGATATATTCCTAGAAGTGGGATTACTGGATCAAACCTACAGCCAACATCATACTCAATGGGCAAAAACTAAAACAATTTCCCCTAAGAACAGGAACAAGACAGGGATGCCCACTCTCACCACTCCTGTTCGACATAGCACTAGAAGTGTTAGCCAAAGCAATTAGACAAGAAGAAGAAATGAAAGGCTTCCAAATTGGAAAAGAAGTAAAATTGTCATTATTTGCAGATGACATGTCATTGTACATAGAAAACCCTAAAGACTCCATCAAAAAACTACTAGACTTAATAAATGAATTTGGCAATGTAGCAGGATACAAAATTAACACCCAGAAATCTATGGCTTTTTTATTCACCAACTAGTGGCCCGGTGCACGAAATTCATGCATGGCGGGGGGGTGTTCCCTCAGCCCAGCCTGCACCCTCTCCAATCGGGGACCCCTTGGGGGATGTCTGACTGCCGGTTTAGACCCGATCCACAATCAGGCCTAAACTGACAGTCGGACATCCCTCTCATAAGCTGAGACTGCTGGCCCCTAACCGCTTACCTGACTGCCTGACTGATCACCCCTAACTTCTTCTGCCTGCCTGCCTGATTGCCCCTAACCTCTCTGCCTGCCTGCCTGATCGCCCCTAACTGCCCTCCCCTGCCAGCCTGATCTCACTACCAATGGCCCTCCCCTGCCAGCCTGATCTCACCCACAACTGCCCTCCCCTGCTGGCCTGATCACCCCTTACTGCCTCTGCCTCAGCCCCCACCACCATGGCTTTGTCCAGAAGGAAGTTGGACATCCAGAAGATGGCCAGTCGACCCAGTCTAATTAGCATATTACCCTTTTATTATTATAGATAGATTATATAGGATAGGATTGCTTAAAAGGGAGGGGGGGAGTCTTTTTCAGCAGGAGGAGATGCTCTTGGCAGACAAAAATACATAATCCCTGTATCTGGACTGATAGCCAGCCATATGCACTATATTGCCAAACTGGTCATTTAAAAATTGAACCACTTTCTTACACCTTACACCAAACAGCTGTTGCCCTTAAAACCCCTCCTCAGCCCCAACCTTAGGTTCTGCCTTCGTAGTTCACCCAGATTAGGTTCTGATTGGTCTGTTTCTATGCGAGTGAGCATCAAAAGCTTCACCTCCTAGGCAGCCATTGGCTCCTCGCAGTTCATCCAGATTTGGTTCTGCTTGGTCAGTTTCTGTGCCAGTCAGCATCTCTGGGCCTATCTCCAGGCCTGATCAGAGAGGTGGGGCTGATTAGCAGCTGCCCCAGGCTGCTGGCGAGTGGGCTGAACTGCTGACCTCTGGGAGAGAGAGAGAGAGAGGCGCAGCTGTGGCGAGACCCTGAGAGAGAGAGGCAAAGGCTGATCAGCAGCTGCCACGGAGCCTGCAGATCAGACCCTGCTTTTCTCTCAGGCCTTGCCAGCAGCCATGGCAGCTGCTGATCAGCCCTGCCTCTCTCTCTCTCTCTCCAAGAGGTCAGCAGTTCAGCCCGCTCGCCAGTCCCCGCCCACCTGAGCCTGCTGTGCACATAGCCTGGTGTTCGGTTGTCCCTTCGGTTGTTTTGGACATTACGGACCCTGGCTCTTTATATATATAGATAATGAACTCACAGAAAGAGAAACAAGAAAAACAATCCCATTTACCATTGCAATGAAAAAATTAAGATAACCAAGGAGGTAAAGGACCTGTACTCAGAAAATTACAGGATACTGAAAAAAGAGCTAGAGGAAGACATAAAGAAATGGAAGAATATGCCATGTTCATGGATTGGTAGAATCAACATCATTAAAATGTCCATACTACCTAAAGCAATCTATAAGTTCAATGTAACCCCTACTAAAATACCAATGGGATACTTCAAAGACTTAGAACATACTCTCCAAAAACTCTTCTGGAATAAAAAAAGACCCCGAATAGTTGCAGCAATAGTGAGAAAGAAGAACAAAGTTGGAGGGATTACAATACCAGATATCAAGCTATATTATAAAGCCACTGTTCTCATAACTACCTGGTACTGACAAAAGAACAGACATATAGACCAAAGGAACAGAACAGAGAACCCAGAAATCGACCCAAGCCATTATGCTCAATTAATATTTGACAAAGGAGGCAAGAGTATACAATGGAGTGAAGACAGTCTCTTCAATAAATGGTGTTGGTAAAATTGAACAGATATATGCCAAAAAAAAAAAAATGAAGCTAGATGACCAACTTATACCATACACAAAAATAAACTCAAAATGGATAAAGGACTTAATCCTAAAATGGGAAATCAAATATAACATTTAAGTTAGCAGTGTTTGCAAAAGTTTGTAACTGATAGTGCATACTCAAACTCTGACAAACACCAGTAAAGAATACTGGGTTATATTCAACTAATGGAATGTTCTGAATCCTAGCAAAATTAATGTCTCTTACTACACAGGATCATGTAACCTAAATTGCCAGTATAAGAACTTATTTTGTTTCCTAAACTTACTTCTTATGACATCACTCATAGGATTTGTTTAAATTTATATAGCACATGCATATAAATTTATTAATATTTATTTTATTTGCAATCATGACTCACTGTTAGTAAGCAAACAGGGCTATGAACATACAGTTAGCAATAGTCACACACCATACAGGAAACTTCTCTCCTCTTGCTCCTGTTCAGTTTCCAGAACTTCTGTGTCTCCTGTCACCGTTTCCTGCTTCCACTCCCAGTTGACTAATAGAATAATTGGAACCAGTGCTATTTATTACATTTTAATTCTTACAAGATAATTACAATTTTTTGTGTTCTCCATATCTCAACTGATCTTTCTCCTGATTCCAAAGAAACATATATGCCACCCAACAATGCTGGGAAGCGATTCTTTATAAAAACACCCCAAAATAGGCCCTCTTTTTAGGACTGTGATTCTCAACCTGGGTGGCATTTTAAATTCACATGGATGCTATTTTTGAAATAGCTGTGCCTAGGCAGTGTACCCCAGGGAGTTGACTTAATGGGTTAATTTTTTCAAATACAGGCAGTTCAGTCGTGTAGCCGGGCTTGGCAACTGCTCCTCTGGGAAGCACCCAAAGGATTCCTCACCATTCTGTAATACTATGAATGTGCTTTTCAGTATTTTTCATTCTTTCCTTGTACTTGACTTTATTTCTGTATTCTCTGAAATTGTTTGTAAGATTCGTAAGGGAAGATATATTTACTGTTGGAAGCTTATTTTTGATCAGTAATTTCAGAACCTAAGAGGTTGTTTGCGTCTTCCTAGATATTTTAGAAGTAAATTGTATAAAATGACATCTAAAAAGAAGTGTTTGGGACTCATAGCCCCCAAGTCGGGCTTTGGAAGTAAATGGGTATATGAGAAACACAGGAAACCATAATATTTAAAATATTTAAGAGATTAATACATTAAATGTTAGTACCTTTATTTTTATATGTTGGCAGTTGTAAGTAATTAATTTATCTTATATTTTAGTTACAAAGAAACATACACTTGTTAATAAAGTAATGCAGAATTATTCATAATAAAAACAAGACTTACGTACCCAAGCCTTCCTCTCTAGAAGTATCCATTTTTAAGTATTTCAGCTTTGTCCACTTGTCATATTAGCATTTCTAAATAATATGATTATGCTGTTATTTCTTAATTATTTTTTGACATCTATTCATTTTCTGCCATGATAGTAAGGATTTAGCCATATACCGTCCCCAACATTTCCTCCATCCTTCCATTAAATACATTATTACTTTTCTATTCTCTCCTGGCCACTTTTCTGATTTCAATTTATATATCTGTATCATTTTTCTCACACATTACATATGAGCTGTATCTCCTGAGTCTTCACTTTATAAGACAAGGGTATTAGCACCCATGACCTTCTCTTCCACTCTCATGCATCTTCCAACTTCTGTCATTTTTAATTTTATTCAATCAAGCTTGACCAAAAACATTCCATTTTATAGCATATATATGCGGGGGCCTGAAGCGGCGGGGATCTCCCTTTTCCGCGTCCCGCACGGAAAGAGAGATGAACGAACCGGTCCTAAATGGAGGTGGCTAGGGATTGAGAAATAATAGAAATAAAGAAAACAAGACACAAAAATAGATTCATGAAGCTGGGGCTAGGTGGGACGCCATCTTTCCTCTCTGATGGAGAGGCTGCATGACGAAGACGACGACGACCCTGAGCCACTCAGCAGGTTTATTTTATATCCCCAAAATCCAGGAAGTAACACCAAAACTTAGGATCAAAGGAGCTTATTTGCATTCTTAACTAGGCCCTAGCATTACTGGATTTACATATCTAGACCCGCCCCTGCTGACACCTGGGCTGCTATGAAGTCAGAACTGATTAACATGTCCAGCCTCATTGGGGAAGCATGTTCCCAGGGCGTGACTTGGCCTAAGCCAAGTTCAGCTGATGATAATTAAGGAAATGCCCAGGTGCCTCCCAGGCGGCCCTCTACATCTCACCCTTTCTTTTGTTTTTAAGCTACTTATAATAAAAGTAAAATTTAAACATTAAGAATAAAGCTCTAATATCAACACAATTGCAAACAATGCAATGCAAAACTAAACTACATACATGTTATCATTTTCAAAACTTGAATGTCAAGAGCAAATCTCTGGCTATTAAATAATAACAAAACAACAATAAGAGAAATCAGAACCATGGACATGTTAACTAACATTTTTTGCTACTAAATGAAAGAAAGTCTCTCTTGCTGTTGGTGTATATTTACTCAGAGTCCTTGGACTTGGCTGCGCAAGACTTTGCATTAGACTGGCAGCTAACAGATGCTAGCATGAGCAGGAACATGATTGAAGAAGTAGCCTCAACTTCTTGCTTTTCCACAATCTGCTGTGCTTCAGTCGTTTTCTTCAGATGACTCTATGTTGGCACCTCAGTCCGTTGCGTAGTTTTCAGTTTTCTTCTTCCTCCGCTTTGCTGTCAGGAGGGCAGCTCTCAGTCCTTTTGAGTGAAGGGACACAGGAGATTCTCTGGGTCCACTGTGGTGACGGATATAACACTCTGGCACCCGAATTGGCTGCATTGCTCCTTCTGAAAAGATATAAAACACAACCTCTTCCCCACATTATTACTGAATCTGATAAAACTCTTGTCTGGTTTATGCTTCCTTTCACCTAGCTGACTCAGTGGAGGCTATTGTACAGGAGGCCTGATGCCTTTCACCTGCTGTACAATCCTTTGCATTATAATTAAAAAATTTTTAAAGTATAAAAAGCATGACTGAGCCTCTTTAGAGGTGACACATAACACCTATCTCCCCCTTTTTGTTTTAATAAATGATTTTAAGAGTACGATTGGCTCTTTCCACAATTGAGTAACATCTATTTTGTCAATTTGATTAGGTTAAAGTCCTCGGGGATTTACCCCCTAAAGTTGGCACAGAGAGGTGGATAACACACTGAGGACATTGCTTCCCATAAAACATGGAAATTGTCCTTCTCTAATAACATTTAAAAGGCTGAAAATTAAATGAAAAGTTTCCTCTGAATTAGTGTGCCCTATAGTAGCTGTTACAATAATTTTGGCCATACTTACCACATAAGCACTATTACTATAGGTTGATGGGCTCTGTAGCAAAATCTGTTAAGGCACAAATAAGAGCTTGTATTTCTACTGAAATATAAAAGGTTTGAAGGATCTTTGCTCTCCTGCTGCAGTAGATCTAGCCTTTTCAGAACTGGATCCATATGTAAAAATGTTTAATGCCTGAGGTATAACATTTCTTTTAATGTGGCAGTTAATACTATTCCCTGTGTTAGAAATAAGGGAAGACCCCAAGTCAGGGGTCCTGGTAAAAACACAAACATTGACTTCTATGGAGAAGGGTGTGCACACATAGTCTGTAAGCATGCACACCGACCTTCCTTGCCCTTGGTCAACCTGCAGCAATGCACAGGTGCTGACTGCTAGCATGGCAAGGCATCTTCACCATTTTTATTTCTGGACTATTTCTCCTGTTTTCAGGGGCCACTGCTTATTCTGTGGCTGCAGTAGTCCTATCAGGTCTTCTCTGGGATCCGTTGTTGCAGGAATCCATATGGGCTTTGGAGTTTTCTGGAAATATAAACATATTCTCGACCAAAGGTTAATAAAGAACTCTTTTCTATAAATTAGACTTTGATTTTTGCCCAAACAATTTTCCTTTGGTTTATTTTGACACCATGTATTTTTCATGGGTGTCTTGCTGTTTGCATTACAAACAAATAAAAATTAATTTTCAAAGTAAAAAATTTCTAGATGTAATTTGCTTTCAGGATATTTTTCCTTACAGAATATTACTCCACTATCCCCCCTTATTTTTATTTATTAGGAGGCTTTTGGAAAATTTTTATAATGCAGTCTTGATAACTTTAAATTTTAATTTTTTGCACAAAAATATGACTGCTTTAGGTTCAATGCATGTTAAGTAATTTTACCATGAAATGAACTATCAATAGAAATTTTGGTTAATACTTTAGGAACAGCTTTTGTACAATTACTTTTTCTTGAATATTTACTTATTTTCAATTAGCCAATTTAAATTAATCTGAAAACTTGACTATTTTACTGTCAAATTTAATACTCTAACAACAATCTTAGTTTACTCTGTAAATATTAATGGGAAGGATTATTTTGCATCCTTGAGAAAGCCCTGATCATTCCTGGTGCTAGGATAGATTTAGACATAGGGCAGCTGCTATTGGCCAACTCTCTGTTGCCTGGGTCCCAATCTAAGCTGGGCCAAGTCTCTTGTTATCTGGGTCTCTTCCCGATCTGAGCTGGGCATGGGAAGCACGAAGCAGCCATGGGGCAGGAGACCTCCCTCAGAAGGGGCGAGTGTTCAAGCCCCTGCAATGTTGGGGGGGTGAGGTTCTGTGCCCCACCTCTGTTGACCCCCAAGTTCTTTCCTGATGGCCCCTCTGCGACTGTGCCTGTCTTAGGTTGTTCCTCCCTTAAGGAATCTTACCCGTCTTTGACTAACCAGCCATCCTCCGGGGCCAAGCAGGGTGATGTGAGGTTCAGTTTTGTCTCCTTGGTAGCTTATGCCCCTATGGCCTCCATGCCCAGCACCTGCCTTGGGATCCCCTTGCCTGCTGGCGGGGCCCCAGTATTGATAACAGATCTTGGGGTACCCAGCTCACGCCATTGTGCAAGAGACAGATCCATGGTACCAGCCACCACGAGGCTTCAACCTCAGCATGAACTGAAAACTCAGGCAACAGCTGTGGGCAATTGGATTGTGAGAAGAGGGTCCTCTTGGCCAAAAGGGCAAGAAGGGCCAATATAGAATGCTCAAATGCTTTCCTAGGGGGCCCTCCACACAGTGGAAGGGATTAAATCCTTTCATGTCCTTATAAATTGCTGCCAAACATTCAAAGAATTAATTTGTAAGTTTGGGATAACTGTACAATATGCTGTTGTAAAGTATCAAAAATTATAATGAAATTGTAAAATATCATGTAAGAATATTCTTTGTTCTAGGCCATGGCAATTCAATCTCAAAACTGGCTATCAATTTCCTTTTGTATAGAAAAGGTTATAACCAGTTAAAGTCTCCTAATAATTTCTAAAAGTCATTTAATCTTTTCTTATCTCCACCTTCTGAGGCCTAATGCATTCGTTATCAACTACAACCCCTATGATATTTGAAGGAAGCCTCTCTTTATTTCCTTCCAAAATAATTTTTAGGCTATAGAGTTTTTTTTTTTTTTTTTTTTTTTAGATTCTTTGTCTTTCTTTTTATAACAAGCAATCTGTATGGTTACAGCTTGAAAGGCAAGCCTCAAGCGACTAGCTAGCTATATTACAAGTACTCTTACAGTAAGGCTGACTACTAATTTACTTTCAGATTTAACATTTTAACAATAATCTTAGTTTACACTGTAAATACTAGTGAAAGAAAATTTAAAATTTTTAATTTCTCCTTTTTATTAAATTCATAATTATATTTCTAAAGTATCCTCTTAGGCTTATTTGCATATACAGAGGGATCATGGGAAGGCTTCAGTAACTTCCTTAAAAAACTTATTTAAAGACATTGGCTTATTCAAAGGAAAGGGGTTGGCCTTTGTTATTTCAAGATGGCAGGCAGTAACCACGTGGCCAGAGGGGCAGGCAAGATGGCGGCTGCCTCACAATCGGCAAATGTTGCCCGCCTCTAGCTTAATTAAGAATGCAGGCGGCTACGAGTCAGGATTCAATTACTTATAAAAACATTGGCTTCTCATGTAACTTAATTTATATGAGATATTGATTATATTTTAAAAATCCAATTTATAAGATAACTTAAGTAGGTATCTTTAATTTAAAAAGCAAAGAAACCTATTCAGTAAAACTTACAGGTTTGATACTTTATTGGTCTGATCCAAAAGCATAAACAGTGTCCCACCTCCAGCCGATTCAAAAATGCAGGCTGCGAGGCCTTTTGTCTTTCTTGAAATTCTACTGCTGTTGAAAATTTTGGCTATATTTAAGAAATATATTGTTTTTGCCTTTCTTACAGGTGAAAACTTTCATAACATTTAATATATATGTATATAAGTAAAATATACTAATTATTTATTTGATAAAGCTTTCCATGCAATTTCAAGTATCAATTGGTTTAATTAAAAAATATTTCTTTTAAGAGAGAATAGACTTTTAAAATACATTTCAAGGGCCCAATGAAATATCCAAAAGCCACTCTCAAAACATTGAAATACACCTGGAAAGATCAAATATACAATATATATGATTTAAAGATTATATACTTAAATTATCTTAAAGAATATCAATTAAATTTAAACTATATCACAGAATTCCCTTCTTAAAATCAGACCAAGAAGTAACATTTTGAATTTCTAATTATTTAAGAGAAAACATTTTATTTTCTCAAAAACACGTTTTTATATTTTAGGTATTACACCACATTTATATAATTTCTCTCAATTCAATTTGCACCTTAAACTTTCAGAGCTTCAATTTTTCAGGTAGCAAATCAAATACTTAGCATTTCTCAAATCAATAATACTTTTACATTTTTTAAGGATACATTTCAAATAAAATATAAGGCATATTCAATTAATAGGTTAACTTACAACATCTAGACTTCATACTAGGCATACTTAGATCAACATTTCAGTATTATCACTTTCAATACATTTAATTTAAATTTATCATTTGCTTTAGTAAACTTCCAAGTTCTTTTAAATTTCCAGCCGATAGGCTTGGCCCAGCCACTAAATTTCAAAAGGTCACAATTTTCCTGCTGGGGAAGTCAAGAAGCAAACTCTCAGCCATTCATATGTAAACTTGACTATTTACTTGCTGGTTACCTGCCTCGGGCGGGAAACTTCAAAAAAGCCTTGGGAAGCCCGCCTATATCTCTTTCCCGGTTCATCTCCGCCATTTTTAAGGCCAAAACAGTCTCGGGTTTTTATTCTGTACACAGCAAAAGGTCAAGTTCAGCTCAAAACTATGCGCACTCGTTTTTAAACTGGCCCTTTCCCCTTACATGTGCACAGAAATCCCGGATGCATTTATGAATTTGTAAAAAGCTTTAAGTCATTAGCTGGAAAATAAATAAAGATGGCGAAGATGAGGCGAAGAACTGGCTTTCTTGGGGAGTGGCGTCCATATTGGATCACCACGTGTCTCCCTTCCCCCACCTCCTTGTTTCTTAGGGGGAAGATTCAGTAATGGTCTGGCATCTACTGTTTTTATTTTATTTATTTTTTCAATTTTTATATTTATTTCTTTATTTATTTTTAAGGAAAGAAAAAGATTGGCAGTTGCTGAGAAATTCCTTTAACCTTTTTCTACTTGGTTACAAGTAGTTTACACATGGAGGCAGAGGAGGTGCAGATGGTCTTAAGAGTCTTGCACCCTTCCAATGCAGGCTGTAAGGCCGTGGCTGCACCCCACTTAGACATTCTTAAACTCGCCTGTGCTGAATCAAGCATGCAACTGCTTTCTGACCTTTTCGCACATTTTAACAACAAAAATTAAGAAAGAAATCAAGAATTTGACTATGCTTAACAGAAAATCTTTGAGATCTGAGCATAGTTAAAGCATTTTTTAGGATTACCCACGTTTTACACCCGGCTATTTCAATTCCGTTCAATACAATACACTCCCCATTACCTTACATTTCTTAAATCTGTGGCGCACGCAATTCTTGGGAGCGATCCCTTGCCTCTTACCTCTTGTTGCCTCTTTCACGCCCCACGTTGGGCGCCATTATGCGGGGGCCTGAAGCGGCGGGGATCTCCCTTTTCCGCGTCCCGCACGGAAAGAGAGATGAACGAACCGGTCCTAAATGGAGGTGGCTAGGGATTGAGAAATAATAGAAATAAAGAAAACAAGACACAAAAATAGATTCATGAAGCTGGGGCTAGGTGGGACGCCATCTTTCCTCTCTGATGGAGAGGCTGCATGACGAAGACGACGACGACCCTGAGCCACTCAGCAGGTTTATTTTATATCCCCAAAATCCAGGAAGTAACACCAAAACTTAGGATCAAAGGAGCTTATTTGCATTCTTAACTAGGCCCTAGCATTACTGGATTTACATATCGACCCGCCCCTGCTGACACCTGGGCTGCTATGAAGTCAGAACTGATTAACATGTCCAGCCTCATTGGGGAAGCATGTTCCCAGGGCGTGACTTGGCCTAAGCCAAGTTCAGCTGATGATAATTAAGGAAATGCCCAGGTGCCTCCCAGGCGGCCCTCTACATATATATTTTTCCTGTAGCTGTCTTAAAATTTGATAGCTAATATACATTTTCACATTACCCTGACTATATAAGGATAGTAAATTGAAAAGATGATCTGACTTTTGGACTTTGAGATGCCCTACTCCTTTTTCTTCCCTACTTTCTTTTGTATCTTGTCATTATTAAAACATTTATTATATTAGATACTAAAGTCCCAGTGCACGAAATTCATGCATGGGGGCGGGGGTGTCCCTCAGCCTGGCCTGCACCCTCTCGCAATCCGGGACCCCTTGGGGGATGTCCAAATGCCAGTTTAGGCCCTGTGGGATCGGGCCTAAACCAGCAGTCGGACATCTCTTTTGCAATCAAGGACCACTGGCTCCTAACTGCTTGCCGGCCTGCCTGCCTGCCTGCCTGCCTGATTGGCCTTAACCACTCTGCCTGCCTGCCTAATCGCCCCTAAACACTCACCTACCTGCCTGATCGCCCCTAACTGCCTCTGCCTCGGCCTCTGCACCCGGAACCCCGGCTTCCCTCTCTCTGGCTGGCCGTAGGCACCTGAGACCCCAGGCGGCACCACCCGGGCCCTGGCTTTGTCAGGAAGGAGGACCAGAATGCCGTCTGGAAGACGTCTGGTTTATCCGGTCTAATTAGCACATTACCTTTTTATTAGTATAGATTCTTTCTTGAGTCCCTTCCTCAAAGACCACTTTTCTTTTCTTTTTTTTTTATGAAAAGTAACTATATTTTCCAAAGCAAAAAGAATTTAGTGAGAAGTAAGGCATCATTTTCATTTTTACAAACCTCTTGAATATCTGGCTTCAAAGAAGAGAGCTGGATTTTTATAGTTGCTCTTTTGTTTTTAATTCTTCATTGTTTAAAGTATTACATGAGTCTCCGTTTTTCCCAAATTGACCTCTCCCCCCATCTCCCCCAAGCACAGAGACCACTATCCTTAATCACTAGTTGGTTTTCCTGCTCCTACAATCTATACTGGTTCTTGATTCAAAGCTATAATTCTGGCACTTCCTTTTAGGTTAAGAATCATTTTCTCTCCTATTTTGAAAGCATTATCATATAATTTTCTGTCATCCAGTATTGATGATGTCTTCTGTTGGTCATTTTCCTTCATTTTTAGGTAAATTTTAATCTCCCCAAAGCATTTTCAATTTTCTCTCTATCTTTGGCACTCCAAATTTTCACAATAAAATGTCCAAATATGGGTATTTTTTCTTTCATTATGATAGCACTAAAATTGATGTTTCAATCCTGAGATCATGTCCTTCAGTTCTGAGTAATTCTCACTCATTTCTTTTCTATTATGATTTTCTTATCTCTGCCTACTCTGGTTTGATCATCTGAACTCTAGTAGGTTAGATGTTGGGTGTTCTCTATACTTTGTATTTTCTCCCATTTTCTGTCCAGTTTTTCTAAGATTTTGGTAATATTTAAAAATGTTTATCTCTCAATGATTTTAATTTACTTTTTAAGCTATAATTTTTTTATTTAAATATATACTGTTGTTTTTTTCCCTGTGATACTTATCTATCTATCTATCTATCTATCTATCATCTATCTATCTATAATCTTTATGTCCATATAGACTAATTTATTTCTGAGGATGTTATTTCCATTATATTAATGTTGTCTTCTAAATCCTACATTATGTATGACATTTTTCTCTTTAACATTAGTTTCTCAATGTTGCAGGCTTGCCTCAAATATCTCCTGCTTGCTGCCAATTCATATTTAAAAACAAAACAATATAAAGTACATCAGAGTTTAGTGCACAGTTGAGACTTTTGATAGGTTTACTGTAGAGCAGTTGGGCAGATATGTGACTGTTAAAACTGTTAGAATGTGAGACATTTAAAAAAATTTTGCACTTAGGGAATCATTTAGAGAAGAGACTTTCAATTTTTTGGTCCAAGCAATAGATACCTTAGTGTCAGATGATGATGGAGAAAGTGGGAGCTTAACTTTTAGTTAATGTTCCTATTTTACCCCCAAGTCTTACCTTTTTCTTGGTGTTTAGAAATCCCAACCTCCACCCTCAGCTGCTTCTCTTTTCAAGTTCATTTTCCCAGACAAATGCTTTGTTTCACCACACCATCATTTTTGTTGCACTACCTCCCCTTTGTGATTCTTTTCTTGTGGACACAGGCTGCACACTCAAGCACCCACATACTCAGGTAGGTTATTAAGTGAATGAAGAGGGTCAGTCCTTAAGAAGTAAGAATGGGGCTGATATGCATTGGTATGGGAGAGATTGCCACCACTAAGTTTCAGTTATTATGTTTTATTCCTTTACCATTGATGTACTGGATTTTTCCAGAGGCAAAAATGATAAACATTTATAGTTAGACCATTATCTTGACTCAGAGAGCCTCCAGGGCACTAAGCTCTAAAAGAAATGTGTATTTCGTGTGTGTGTGTCTGTGTGTGTGTGTGTGTGTGTGTGTGTGTGTGTGTGTGTGTATGTGTTAGGTTATTTTTTATTATTAAATTTATTGGGGTGACATTGGTTAATAAAATTCTATGGGTTTCAAGGATATAATTCTATAATTCATTATCTGTATATTGTATTGTGTGTTCACCATCTCAATCATTTGGAAGGTTCACCTTCCATCATCATTTAACCCACCATTACCCTCTCTTATCTCCCCTCATCTCCCTTCCCCTTTCCTTCACTATACTGTTGTCTGTCTATGAGTGTGGTTTTGTTTTTTCTCAATCCCTTCACCTTTCTCACTTAGTTTCCCCTCTCCCACAGCTGTCAGTCTGTTCTCTATGTCTATGAATCTGCTTCTATTTTGTTTGTTAGATTATTCTTGGTGGGGGCTTTAGGTCCTATTTCTTTCCATCAAATGTTTCCAAGATACCTTAAATGAACAGAAATTCTAGGTTAAACCATGTCCTTGCCATGCTCAAGCAACTTCAAGTCACATCAAAAAGAAAACATTGTATTTCCTATTCAACAAATTTCAATGTAGGAGGTTCTGAATAAGCTAAAAGCAGTAACTCTAACTTGATTTTATGGTGCCACGGCAGCATGCTTCATGTTTCTCATTTGGACTCTAGGTATAAATTTTAGGGCTGAATATTAAGACATAACTCAGGGAAAGTGATTTTGCATGGGTCTAGGTTAATGTGGCTCATTTATATAGCTTTCTGGTTCTATAACTTGATCCAAAGGTAGGGCTGAATTTAATTTATAACCCAAGAATCAGATGGATCGCATATTCTTAGATGGTCACTTTTGATATCTTCTCTCTTGCCAGTCCTTTAGATAGTGCAGCAGAAAGTTAATGATTATATTCTTAAATGAGATCTTGAGTGTCATGGTTTTCTGATTCTGATTAAAGAAAGAATTATTGAGGATTATTTGCATTATATGAAAATGGTAGGGCTGATAGCATATTGGATATTGAAAAAATGTAAATGTATTTTGGATTTGAGGAAGGCTTGCTTGTAAATGAGGCCAAAAGGGATATCTAATTTATTATACCTTCCTTATTATATTGGAAAATTTGTCAGTTTTCTGCTGAAGGGTAGCAGAATATGCCAGTCAAAATATGACTGTAGGAGTTCAGGATATGCCACCACTAAGTGCTCTGCTTTAGTGTATCATCTTGAGCTGAAGGCATAGGAAAAACAGCAAATGTAGAGAAGCTTTCTCTGAATTCCCTTAATCTGGTTAGAGAGAGGAACTCCATTTTCCTCAAACCCCTCCAGGAGAAATTCCATTATTCAGGGATGATTGGATCATCACAGGAGAGGTGACTAGAAGTTGACACAATATTCAGATAACCTTTGTCACAAACTGTCCTACCTCCCATCTATTCCTCAAAAGACACATTCCATTCATTTTTCTTTCTTTTTAAACAAATGTATTTTTATTGATTTTAGAGAGGAATGGAGAGGGAGAGAGAGATAGAAATATCAATGATGAGAGAGAATCATTGATCAGCTGCCTCCTGCATGCCCCTTACTGGGTATTAAGTCTGCAATCCAGGCATGTGCCCTTGACTGAAATCGAACCCAGGACCCTTCATTCCACAGGCTGACACTCTATCCACTGAGCCAAACCAGCTAGGGCCCATTCATGTTTCTTAAAAATCATTTCCTATACCTATATTTTTAAGCCTGAATGTTAAGCCACATTAAAGAGTTACTCATTTTCCCCTTGGGGATCTCCTATGTATACATGAGTTATACATGTTAATAAACTTATTATTCTTTTGTTAATCTGGTTTTGTTATAGTGACCCCATTGAGAATTTAAAAGGGTAATAGGAAAATTATCCCCCCCCCACAATGACAAGGCATGACTTGATGAAGGGGGGTATTAGGTCTCAATAGTCTCCTTGAGACATCACCAAGCCACCCCAAATAAATATACAATCTACACTAATAAAAGAGTAAGATGCAAATTGACCGTACCTTCATGACGCCCACCAGTCAATCAGGAGTGAGTATACAAATGAACCCAACAAAGATGGTGGGTTAATTTGCATACGCAGGCGCCAAGCAGCTGGGGGCAGGGCGGGATGCTTGCGTCGTCGCAGGCGTTCCTCACCACCCCAGCCGCTCTGGGCCTCTGGGCAGCATGGGAAGGCAGAAAGGTGGCTCCTGCTGGAGCGCAGGCAGTGCCGGCAGCCAGGGGAAGGAAGGGCCATTCTTGCATGAATCTTCGTGCATCAAGCCTCTAGTATATATTAATATGATGTGCTTTTCCCACAAAGGTAATTTAAGTCCCAGCAATAAACACACAATATAAGAACAGTGTGCTTTCTATTCTAAATAGCTTCAAAGCAAGTTCCCAACTTCAACTCTCAACCTGATTTCTAGCCTTAAGTTTCTCCTATTTAGAAAATTTGTTAGCACTATCATATTATCAAAGGAAATATTATAACAGCATGTAACCACAGTTTATAATCATATCTGTACTCACAATCTGCTGAGAAATAGGGCACATGTGTTTTGATATCCATAAAAACATGTCTTGAAAGCTTTAATTCAGTTAAGTCTGGTGTGCTCAGCTATTTAGAGCAAACAACAGGTTTTTAAGTTGTGTGCATTATCCTAGCAATTCAACATGATGCAGATGTCTCCATTAAGGCTGCCTGTCAGCTCCCTCCCTGAGCAGGAGAAAATCAAATCAAAGCTCAACAAACATGAAACGCTTGGTTTGCTGCTATGGGTCTTCATGATGGATATAGAACTCTAAACAATTGATAAAGTTGTGGTTTTCTAAATTGATTGCTGAAATGGGCAGTGGTGCACACCACAGCCTGTCTTATCCTTGCCACACACTGCTTAACTCGTCACTCATAGCCATGTGTCTAGATCAATAACCCAACCCGTGAGAGCTTGTTGGAATGTTGCTAAGTGAAGCAATTTAAAGGTAGGTATAAGCTGTTAAAATTGAAAAGCATCTCAAATAATAAAGGTGTAAGACCAGTGATATTCTAGATTCTCAAATAAAAATCTTAGAAAGGGATCTTATGTCCGTTTTAAGTTACAGACTAAGTAAATTTTGTCTCCTTGGGAAACCACCAAGAAGGGGAAATAATCCATTTAATAAATGCTTCTTTTTTGGTTTGCCAATATATTGACTTACTTTGTTTTTTAATTGAACTTTTTGGTGACATTGGTTAATAAAAATATGTATGTTTCAGGGATACTATTCTATAATACATCATCTATGTATTTTATTTTATGTTTACCACCACAAGTCAAGTCTTTTTCCATCACCATTTATCCCCCTTTCGCTCTCTCCTACTTCTCTCCTTTCACTCCTATAATCACTGCCGTCTATGAGATTTTCTTTTGCTTAATACCTTCAATTTCTTCACCCAATCCCTCAAAACCCTCCTCTCTGACGGATGACCCAGTCTGGTCTCTGTATCTGTGAGTCTGTTTCTATTTTGTTTCTTAGTTTACTTTGTTCACTGGATTCCACATATAAGTGAAATCATATTGTATTTGTCTTTTTCTGACTGGCTTATTTTACTTAGCATAATATTCTCCAGGTCCGTTCATTCTATTGCAAAGGGTAAAATTTCCTTCGTTTTTTATGGCCAAGAAGTGTTCCATGGTGTAAATGTACCGCAGCTTTTTTATCCACTCGTCTACTGATGGACACGTGGGCTGCTTCTAAATCTTGGCTATTGTAAATAATGCTGCAATGAACATAAGGGTGCATATATTCTTTCAAATTCATGTTTTGGATTTCTTCAGTTATATTTCCAGAAGTGGAATTGCTGGCTCATAAGGCAATTCCATTTTTAATTTTTTGAGGTTACTCCATTCTGCTTTCCACAGTGGCTGCATCAGTCTGACTTTCTTAACTCATTTTATACAAACTGAAGAGCTGACCCTCTGCCAGTTTTTATTTGTCTTTTTTTTTTTTTTAAAAGAAGCATACGAAATCTACTTTCCATACTTAAATCCTGAAAATAAATACGTTAGACTTGCAGAAAGTTTTATAAAGTACTTCAAAGACTTCTCTAAGACTAGACAATAAAGGTATATATATATTTTTATGTAGCTCTGCTCAAACCTGCCCCACACTAGAAGCAAGGAGAGGAAACTTGAACTGCAGGTCCCAAGGGAAAAGCATATCTTTTTTTGAAACATTTGCTTGGGTGCCATGAGGTTGTACATTCCCAAAAGGACCACAGCAATGTCTCCCATCTCCCATTCCTTTCTTTGATGTTCTTCCCATTGAGGTGGGGTGTCGATGTTCCAACTCCTTGACTCTCGGTGGACTTGTGACTATAGCGAGATGATATAATGAAGCTAGTTGTAAAAGGTGATACAACTCTGCTTAGTTCTCTTGGGACACACTCTTAGGACAGTCATCATGCTAAAGAAAATGTAAGCAACTGGAGAGGAACCAATATCCTGAACCTTTTCACCAGCCCTGAATGAGCCATTGTGGACACTAATCCTCCATTCCCAGCTGAGCCCCAAGCTCACAGTCCTGTAGTGCAACAGGGCTGTCCCCACTGAGCTTGGTATACATTGCAGATCTGTGAGCAAAATAAACAATTGCCACTGTACTTTTGAATTTTTGAGTGCTTTGCTAGGCAGCAAAGGACCACTGGATCAGGGACTCATACTTAACTTTGCAGAGAATTAAACTGGATATTGTGTTGTTGTTTTTTAAATATGTTTTGTTGATTTTTTACATAGAGGGATAGAGAGAAACATCGATGAGAGAGAAACATTGATCAATTGCCTCCTGCACGCCCCCTATTGGGGATTGATCCCACAACCAAGGTACATGACCTTGACCGGAATGGAACCTAGAACCCTTCTTCAGTCCTCGGGCTGAAGCTCTATCCACTGAGCCAAACCGGTTAGGGCTGGATATTGTTTTCATTTCCTCTATACCAGGAGCTGGGAAACTACAGTATGCAGGCAAAATTGGGACCCATAGTTAGGAATGGTTTCTATATTTTAAAAGTGTTATTGAAAATAAAAACCCCAAACAAGCAAATAAATAGAAGCCCAAAGAATGTGTAACAGAGGTTACATGTGGCCTGCTACGACCAAAATATTTACTATCTAAACCTTTACAGAAGAAATTTGCCGACCTCTGCTCTATAATCGTCTTCTCTCAGGCACTTGGTGTGAATTAGTGCTACTGGTTTGGTGCTGGAAGAAAAACTGGGCAACAAGAGGAACACTCAGAAATATTTCTCTAAGGACCCTACCATGACCGTATTTTCACAACTAACTTACACTTTAAAAGTAGTTGCATATTTTATTGAGTACCTTCAGGCAAATTTATTGATTTCCTCATTAAGATTCAATAGACCAGAGGGATCCAAGATGGTAGTAGAGTAGATAGAAGCTACACTCACCTTCTTCCAGGACCAAATTGGAATCACAAATAAATTATAGAACAATCAACCTGAATAACCAACTGAAGACTAGCTGAATGGAAGTCTTATAACCAAGGGTTTACAAAAGAAGCCACATCGAGGCAGGCAGGAAGGGTGAAGAGGTAAAAAGGGCTGGCCCTGCTCCTAGGGGCAGCAGCTGAGATTCTGGAGGGAGAACTCAGCTACAAAGTTTCTTCCTGAGTGGCATGGCTTCCCAAGCTCACGCTTGGCTCCCCAGCCCATAGCACCAGTGCTGGGAAGAGGCGCCCACATGACATCTGGCTGTGAAAATGAGTGGGGATTCTGTCCATTAGTGGGAGTTCACTAGAGACACAAGTCCCCTCTCAAAGGGCCAACTCACAAAATCTCATTCATGGCAACTCACCCTGGGTTCCCAGGGAAGGGCAGAGCAGACTAGAGTCTTATGAGGAGAGACTGGGGTTTATGGCTCTGGGGAGAAGGATGAAGGGACAACTGCCAGGATCCCTGAGCTGAGTTCTTTGCCCACACTACAGATGCCCTTTTTCTTGGGTGGAACACTCCCCTCGATATGCCATCAGTTAAGAGGAATGCAATAGCCTCACCCTCTGGATTTCCTGTCACACCACCCTGTGGAACTTACACCCTGCTGAGTAATCAGCTAAGAGGGCCAGGGTTTAGAAGTCTGATCAGTGACTGAATGGTTTGGCAGAAGCCATTTCTCCCACTTTCCCATGAACCTAACTGGTCCTCCTCCCTCATGGGAGATCCACTAGCCTCATTCTCCAGGGTCATGGCCCCCAAATCCTGACTCCTGGTGGCTCTGTGCTGCTGAGGTCAGGGCAGAATCCAGGTCAGACTGAATAGTATGGCTCTTGGGTGAGGGCCACTCTCCCCATATTTTGCCAGGCCTAACCAGAACCTGCCCCTCAGGGAGATCCACTAGCCACTCTCTTGACTTCTGGCAGCTCTGCCCTGCTGAGATGGGGTTCTGGGCAGAATCTCAGACAGAGTTGTGTGGCTCTCTAAGGGGTGACATTTTCCCCTCCCATGTTCAACTGGTGCAGAACCCTCCCTTCACACGGCTAAATCTGGCTCTGTTTGGACCTGATAAACTCTGACGGCCACACCCTGACATCTCCCTGAGACCCTGCTCCACACCGCAAAGGTGTGTGAACACCCAGTGGATGGCTGCTGGACTTAGTAAACCCTGCAGCATTTTTTGAGTGGCCTGACATCCAGCACTGGTACCAAAAGTGAGCCTGATTGATCTGGTGAACACTACTTGCCCCTACCTAGTGACTCACTGAAAATCTACCCATGCAACCTGAGTACCACTCTTTCAGTGACTGAGCCTAACGGGCAGCTGGCAGGCAAAGGCAGGTCACAGGGAGCTTAGGGCCTTTTGCTAACATGCCTCCTAGCCCGGTGTTGGTAAAGGCCAGCTTTGGTACGCTGTTTGGTCCTTCCTGTGCAGAGCCAAGCCCAGCAGAGGCAACCATAGAAAACGAAAGTAAAGCAAAGTGGGATTTAGTGAAAATACACTCTAAGGGAGGAGTAGGCCAGTCAAGAGAGAAAATGGCCCCAAACTCAATAGGTTATTTGGTTTAAATGAGTGATTTTCTGGATGGATGAGTGACAGAAAGGGTTAAATAACTATATTTCTTCTGTGCATGCCCTTACCCATAATGCATACAGAAAAACCCATACAGAAAAAACCCATGTGTGAGGGTTAAAACCACAATGCAAATTTTACTGTAATTGGTGCGGGGCCTAGTAAGGTCCCATTGAGCTCATTGGTCCCATTGGTTCTCTGCTACACTGAGAACCTGCTCCAGCAGCTTCAGCAACTGCTGGCTGAAGGGCCACACACAGAGAGGCAGTATGAAGGCAAAGTTGGTTAGATCTCTGTCAGGACCCCAGGGCAGGCCCCACCTCAGCTGCTCATGTCTGACTTCCTACCTAACACTAGGCCAGCCAACTACCAGCTCAGAATTGTACTAAGCAGCTGTGCTGTTCCATGTTTTCAATGTACCTGTAAAATCATAAGATTTGGCCACAAAGTAATTTTGTCTTAGTTGTTCCTACAATGAACAGATATTTCCATCATGTATCTAATCATAGATTCAACAATTGCTGATATACAAACTTTCTCAGTGTACTATGAGTAATAATAGTATTTTAGTATATTAGTATTTGGAGTTAGACGAGAAACAATGTAAGTTTGTGCATTTGAATCCTGCTTACTCTTCTGTATCGAATTTCGGGCAGGGAGATGGGGAGCTGTCTGAGGACGAGTAGATGTGGCAGAAATATGCCTGACCTGACTTGTGAGCTCATGGATTTATACTCACCCTTGCATCTGTTCTTTGGAATCTTTGTTTTTCCTTCTACTTTTTATGAAACTACTTATTATGTTTCAAAGCTAGAGTTTTGAGTTGGTAAAATTTTTAATTAGGAATATCTTTGATATTTAAACTACTATCACTTTGCCATTTGTCACTGAAATGTGTAGATGGAAAATGAATATCAAAGGAATGATTTACATGATCAGCATACTGACTCACTGACCTCTAGCTGGGGTCTTGGTGATTTTTAGAGAAAACAACATAATACAGGCTTTGTAAGGCTGCATTTAAAAAGCCCTTGATAGGTTGGAAATTGCTGTGGAGCTTTAATTTTTTGAAATATGTTTTCAGCACAAAGTAAAATTGATGTGATAACATAAAGAAGCATAACAAGTAACAACCTTTCAAAGAGATTCAACATAATTGTTACAAAGTGAAAAACCTTTTAGAGCCCCCATACATTTCAGCAAGAATTGTGTTGTTTTCCATTATGGTTTTTATAGAGCTTCTGTAATGTTGGTTCATAAAATGTGTGTCTGCAGAAATTATCTACGGAAGTTAGAGGTAGAAAGACCTGTTAGGGCATCTATTTCATTTACAAGCCATCAATAACTAATGTAAGACACGACAATAATGCAACATTAAGGTTATACATTTAAACACAAAAGTCAGGAAATGCAAAAATCAAGGATCTCATAATAACATCAAACACCACAGTGCACAGATAAAATATTTTTGATTGCTAATTATACTGTTAAGTGTTATACCTTAAAATGAAGCACATGAAATATGAACAAGCTAATGTTCTCTTGAGATACTTAACTTACATTTCCTGGCTTTTATGTTTAAATTGGAAACTTGAAGAGTTTCATTGACATAGATTTTTGTTTTCCATTTCCTTCCTTTATTTTTGAAGAAAGTGGGAAAAGAAGATGTCCATTGATCACTAATGTTATTAACAGAGTTAAGAGTTACTCTCAGTCTCCATAGAGCAGACTGAAGTGATTTTAAATCGGAGTGGTAAAATTAACCAGAATCATGGCCTCAGTCCTCAGTTTGTGGTCATCCATGTCTTTGAGCATGAACCTGGTTTTGTGGTTTGACCCTTTCATTTAAACATAGAGCTGCCTTCCCTAAACAAATGGACTCTGCCACATTTATCTATTTCTAAATTCTACAAAGTACAACTTGAAAGGGAATGGGGGTGGTGGTATGTCCACATCTGATAGATTTCATGGTGTTAACATATGAAAACATTCAAGTTTGTAAAAAATTTTTGTGAGTTTATTTGGCCAAACTGTCGAAAATTGCTAGGAAGCAAAATCTCAATGTATTGAGAGAATGCCCCAGAGTATGGTGGTTTTTCACCTATTTTTGTAAATTACCATCAAAGGTGGAGATGTAAGTGGGTTCCATGAAATCCATTGGTGATAGATTAGGGAGGTGGGAGAAAGCAAAGTGGGGAAACCTCTGGGATTGAATAAAAAGTAAAATAATAGACACATGCTTTTTTTTTTATATAGGTAGGTACAAAATAGTTAAGGTCAACAGTTAACAGAATAACAATAACAATGAGGGAATTTGTGGTCTCCACCCAGGCACCATTTGTTGTGCTCTGAGGGTTCCAGAAAAAGGGAAGTTACAAGTTACCCTGACATTCCACAAGTATGTTACCTTAGATGCAAAAGGATAAGAGGCTCAGTAAAGATCAAAGTTGATTTTTGTGAGGGATAATACTGGCTTAGGACATTACTACCCACTATAAACTGCTTTTTTAATTAAAGGTTTTAATTTCAGACCATCCTTTGTGGTTACTTTAGGTCTCTAGAGTTTGCAAGGCTACCACGCAAGCCTTCCTTGAGTTAGTCAGGTTTGCATATGGCCCCTTTTTGTCCACAGAATGTAGTGTCTCCCTTTCAAAAGACTATTACTCTTAAAATATGATGAAAAGGGAGAGAAGAAGTAAAGATGTGGAATACAACATCAGAAAAAACAAGCACCTGAATTGTAAGATTAGAAACTGAATATAAATTTAGATTAGAAAATAGATAATAGCAAGCAAAAACATCAGTGGGGTAAAGGAAAAGAGGACCCAGGAAGTAGAAGACAACCTTTATTAATGCTCTACTGCTTTGGTCAAAAGTCTAAATGTCTGACGTGATAAACAGAGTTCTCTCCAATTGACATTCTTGCACTCTATTATGCCCTGTTAGGAGCTCTTGCCCCTCCCAGCGATTTTCCTGTTATTCTCATTATAGGTTTCATGAGTAATGACCTTTGGCTTCCAGTAAACTGCCTGACCCAGTTTCCAATGGACCACCTACACCTGGCCCCCACCTGCACCTGGCTCAACCAGTTACCCTGACTGACCCTTACAAGAGACTTAAATATCCCACTTTCCCTACTCTGCCCCACTGATGCCATTTTGGCCCCATCCCTTCTGCTCACAGATGTAACAATCCTATATAATAAAAGCCTAATATGTTAAGTGTCTGGTCGACCAGTTGGCTGTTCAACCAATCAAAGCGTAATATGCTAATAATATGCTAAGGCCACTCAACCACTAGCTATGATGTGCACTGACCACCAGGGGGCAGATGCTCCAACCAGTAGGTTAGCTTGCTGCTAGGGTCCAGCTGATCGGGACTGATCAAGACGGGCTGGATACAACCTGGAGCTCTCTCACAGTCCCTTCCCAGCTGGCCAAATTCCCGCAACCCTCCCCAGCCTTAATTGTGCACTGGTGGAGACCCTTGGCCTGGCCTGCGACCTCTTGCAGTCCGAGAGCCAGTTTTGGCCCGATCCCACAGGCCAGGCCAAGGGACCCCATTGAAATAAGCATTTCCAGGGGCCCTCATGGGAGGATGAGATGTGGTTGAAAGCTTTATTTGCATGGAATTATATATTTACCCCTTTTGGCCTTGTGCATTCCTCCTTTGGTGACCCTAACAAGCCCCAGCTTACCTTTTGTGATGGGAAAAATCAGGGACACCCAAGGATGTTCAAGTCCTAATCCCCAGATTATCTGCCTATTATTACTTTACATAGCAAAAGTGTGTTTTCAGGTGTGATTAAATGAAGGGTTTTGAGATGGGGAGATTATGTTGGAATATCCAAATGGGCCCAACAGCTCTAACTGGTTTGGCTCAATGGATAGAACATCAGCCTGTGAACTGATGGGTTCCAGGTTTGATTCCGGTCAAGGGCATGTACCTTGGTTGTGGGCATATCCCCAGTGGGGGGTGTGCAGGAGGCAGCTGAACGATGTTTCTCTCTCATCGATGTTTCTAACTCTCTATCCCTCTCCCTTCCTCTCTGTAAAAAATCAATAAAATATATATATTTTTAAAAAAATCAACAAATGGGCCTAATGTACTCACATGGGTCCTTACAAGGGACAGAGAGAGACAGGAAAGTCAGAGAAGGAGGCACAATGATAGAGGCAAGAGTCAGAATTGCTGGCTTTAGAGATGGAAAGAGGCTAAGAAAATGCAGACAGCTCTAGAAGCTGGATAAACAAGGAATGGATTCTCTCCTAGGGAGAGGCAGCCCTGCTGATAACATTGTAATGAACCCAAGGGGAAGGTCAAATATTTTGGGCATGCCATTTGTGCAGCTTTGTCAGAATGCTGCAATTTAGACACATGCCCAGTAAAGTCTGGGTGAAATAGATGTCTTTCATTCACACCTGCGGATAGGTCATTGGCCAGAGTAGGCATGGCCATTACAAGTGTAGGAAGATTTGAGGTCTATTTAATCTCCTAAAAAAAGGAGCTCTCTCTCTCTCTCTCGCCTCTTGCTCTCTTGGGACTCTTGTTACAGAGGGGTACACTCCCTTGGCTCCCCTGCATTCGCCCACATGGCTCACGGCCACATGGACCCCACACCCAATGGACTAATAGACGACAATTAGCCTGATGCTACGCCCCACCCAGCTACACCATGACATGGAAACTCTGGACGTTGGCTTTGTTTCTAATTTTGCTGAATCCAGGCTGTACCTCCTCCAGGACTGGATTAAGGAAAAGGGGACTTTGGAATGTTAGGGATATAATTCCATGCAAATAAAGCTTTCAACCACATCTCATCCTCCCATGGGGGCCCCTGGAAATGCTTATTCCAGTACTAATCCAAGAATTCCACCCCCACTAACAACAGAGAAATTACACTCACGCATTTCTTTGATAACGCTGCCCTTATAAGATCTATTTTGGATTTCTGACCCCCAGAACTATAAGACAATACATTTGTATTGTTGTAAGCCACTAATTTTGTGATAATTTGTCACAATAGCAATAAGGAAACTAATATACTTCTACACACTCATAATGATAGCATCATATTACTTTGTCTCAAAGATGCTATTAATTGTAAGATACAAAACTAATTTCATAAAAGACTTGGCAATGAGTACAAAACACAAACATTTGTTTTATGAGTTAACAATAGCTTATCTTAATCAATGCAATTACATATTTTAATCTTTTTTAATATGACAATCAAACTTGGAACTCAAGTTTTCCTTGTAGTCAGAATCTAATGATACTTCTGATTTCCTTTAGGTTATTGAGAATTGTTTGATTTTGATATACTGTTTTTCATAACCATGTACAATTTCCTTAGAGATAGACATCATTTTGAGGTGTTTTGTTTGCATTTGCTTCTTGTGGATTCATAGTCATATATATATATATATACATATATATGTGTGTGTGTATATACATATATATATGTATATGTATATATATATACTGAGTGGCCAGATTATTATGATTCCTGAACACGTAATAATCTGGCCACTCATTGTGTGCATATATATGAGGCCCAGTGCATGAATTCGTGGATGGATGAGGGTCCGGCCAGCCTGGCCAGGGGGAGGGCCAGGGGGAGGGGACATGGGTGGTTTGCCAGCCTGCCTGCTGGTCGAACTCCTGGTTGAGGGGGCAATTTGCATATTAGCCTTTTATTATATAGGATATACACTGAGTGGCCAGATTGTTATGCATTCAGAGATCATAACAATCTGGCCACTCAGTGTATATATTTAATTGAATTAAATGTTGTTGGAAATTTAATGGCTTCTCTTAAAACCTAGTAAAGTATTTGTCAGGCAGATGTTAGTGCCCAGTGATAGTCCTTCACAATGCATGAATTGCCATGTTATGCTTCGCTACCTTTAAAAGTCTTATGATTTATTCTGAAACACTGGTAATGTCTTCTGTCTCTAATTGCATTATCTGGATGTGACAGACAGTCTTCTGCATACTCAAGCTGCTTCATTGCCCTCATAGTGTAATCTTTTTTGAAGACATTTAAGTTACAATTAGAGATCTGTAGTTTGGTGAAAATTAAGTTGCATGTGTTGCTTCCAATGCAAAGAACTGAAATGAGTTAATGAAAAAACTCCTTTAGGCAGAATAGTTTTCTCTACTCAGGACAAAAACAACTGGGTTGCATTTTCCTCCAATGCTGTTCAGATGAAAAGGTTATTTTATATTGATTACCGGTATATGACATCTGGATATTTGGAGACATCAAACTAAAAATCTTGCCCTTTTTGGATCCAAGAAACATGGTAATAATATGAATAGTACCTAATATAGCACAGTCCAGATGAGGAAACTGAGGCTGGGAGGAGATCCATCACTTCCCTAAGATCACAGGGTTAGCAGGGACAGCTTTCAGAAGGAGTGATGCTGGCTATCTCTCTAAAGCTTGGTGTTAACTACTGTAGACCCTACCCCCTTTGCTGGTCCCACAACCTATACTAAACTTCTCTGGGATTCATGAACATGCTGTTCTCTTCCCAGCCTCTGTGTGGTAGGCACATGGTCTCCACTTACCCATCTGGCAACTTTTCTCAGCAGTGGCCCAGGGAATGTGCTCTAGACTCACAGGACTAGAGTCTAGGCCCCACCACTGACTAACTAGGCTTCAGTGACCTCATTTCCAAATGACAGATTACTTAATTCATACCTTGTAGGTTTTCAGTGAGAGTTAAGTAAAATAATGCAGGTAAAATGTTTAGCAACAATGACAGGCACATAGAAATTATACTTAATGGGAAGGATAAGAGGAAGACAATAGGAATGAAATGTTTCTTACTTTCTTTCCAACCACTTCTACCAGTTCACAGAGTATTTTTTTCATACTCTTCATTTAAATTATACTCAGAAAACTTTTTTTGGCCATTGACCTTGTACATGCCCATTGCTAGTTTTACTATCATCAGGGAGAATTAATGATGTTACAGGAAATGTAAGGAGAACCCGTATCTAGAGTCAAAGAAAAACAGAGCCAGATGCTAGTTAAAAGTGGTAAAAATAGAGTTTACTTTGTATTATCGCAGTGGGAGAAAAAGAGACCTCAGTGTGGAACTGAGCTTAATTCATAATACAACAAGAACAAGTGGGGATTTATAGCCAAGGAGCAGAGTGAGGGGGTCAGTGGGTGGAAAATTACTAAGAGGAGATAGCAAGGGCAGGATTATTCTTGCTAAACCAATTTAATAAGATTTTTGCTGGTGAAAGATGATCAGATATCAAAGTGGGATATGAGAAACTTGATCAGATATAACAGGTGATCAAATATCAAGGATGCAGAGGTGACAAAGCAGAATTTTTGATAAAAGTGGATTCAGCAGGGATGGACATGGAAGGCCAAGATCAAAGCCTAGTTGAGAAGTTTGGTCAGGAAGAGAGTCTTTGTCAGTGGGAATCAATGGCAGACTGTACAAGAAGGTCTTCTCCATTGCCTCTTTCCTCTTACTGCTTTACTTACACTTAAGTAAGATTCCTTCTTTGTAAGTGAATGTTGCTTGAAGAAAGAGGGTTGACAGGAGACTCTCCAATCAATGTATCAATCAGTCTTGTGCTGATTCTCAAAAATAATCTAGGTACCTTCCTCAGTCATAACTGTAAAGTCTGATAAGGTATTTTAAGGGTTGAAGTCTGATAAGATATTTTAAGGGTTGAAGTCTCAAATTTTCTAAACCAGGGACATTTTAGACTTCTTATATAGGTTCCTTCTACTCTGTCCCACATGGTGTATCACTAGGTCTGATGCAGCTTAAATGCAGGAAGTTCATGCCAGTGACTTCTCCTTATTGCTGGGTGAATCTAGAAGATGGCATTACACTGTCTGTCTGGATACTACCTCACTCACATTCCCTTTTTTAAATACACACTTGAGCTCAATGAAATTATAGCAATATTTTACTAAAGCATCTTAAATGACTTGGTGTTTTGTTTTCATAGGATAGACTGTACTCTTTGCTAATCATCATGGCTTTTAAAATCTCCCATTTTGGGTTACAATACTTTCTCTTAGGTACTTGTAAAAACCTTTACTTGCTCTAATTATATGGTACACTAAATGATAGTTTCTCTTTAGAAGCATTTTCTGCAGCTGAGCTAATGCTGACAGATCACTTCCACCCTGGAGATAAATGTGTATGTGAATGTACACATGCACTATATAGATACATAGACATAGACATTTAGGAGGGCAAGGAAGAAAATTGTGATGCCATTTAAATAAAAACCTTTCATTTTAGAAAAATGTTAGAAATTAGAGACAACTTTGAGAGACAACTCTCAAAGAAGGAAAACAGATGGAGAAACCAAGATGGCGGCATAGGTAAACACCTAAACTGCTGCCTCGCACAACAATTTCAAAACTACAACTAAAAGACAAAACGAACATCATCCAGAACCACAGGAAAACTGGCTGAGTGGAAATTCTACAACTAGAAGGAAAGAGGAAAGCACACAGAGAGTCAGAGGAGCTGCAAAAGGCTGAGGTATGGAGCCATGCATGCAGGTGGCTGAGTGCCTGGCTGGCTTTATCTAGCAGGAAGGAGACAAAAGCCCCTGACTGCACTGAACCCCAGTTCCTGGCAAGACCCTGGGGACCCAGACTTATACGGGGGGAATCTGGACTGTCAGGCGGAAACTCAGGGGAGCCACGAAAGGCAGAGGTCTGGAGACGCGCATGCGAGTGCACGAAGAGAGGACTGACTGCTGAGTGTGCTGCTGTCTTTCTCTAGCAGGAAGGAGACAAAAGCTCCCGACTGCGCTGAACCCCAGTTCCGACTGCACTGAACCCCAGTTCCGGGGGAGACCCTGGGGACCCAGGCTTATATGGGGGGAATCTGGACTGTCAGGTGGAAACTCAGGGGAGCCGTGAAAGGCAGAGGTCTAGAGGCACGCATGCGAGTGCACGAAGAGAGGACTGACTGCTGAGTGTGCCACTGGCTTTCTCTAGCGGGTGGGAAATGGAAGCTCCCTACTGCACTGAACTCCAGTTCCGGGCTAGAATCTGGGAATCCAGATTCATTGGGGGAGAAACTGGACTGTCTGGCAGTGGGCGAAACTCGAGGGCAGCTTACTCTTAGAGGTGCTTGCAGTGATTACCAAGAGACACTGAGACCCAGGGGCCTCATAGGGCAGGGCTGATGGGAAGCCAAGACTGTCTGCTCATCCCTGAGACTCCACCCCATCCAAGCTGAGCACAGAGGCTTTTGCAATTTTGCAAGTCTTGTCTCATAGGCTGTCTCCAGCACAGAAGTTGTCCCGGTATAGACATAGGTGATCCTCACAGCCAATTGATCTGGAAGTCAATTCTTCACAGTGATACCAACAACAATCAAGACTTAACTACAACAAGGCTGTACACACAGACCACAAAGGGGTGCACCAAGAGTGTCCACCTCAGGTGACTGGGGCGGCTGACCCACTGGGCCATATAGGAAACCTAGCACACAAAGCTACCCTACCAACTCAGGGAAGCAGCGAAAATGCAGAGACAAAGAAACAGATCACAAATGAAAGAAATGGAGGAAAACAAATGATTGGATATAGAGTTCAACACCACGGTTATAAGGTTTTTCAAGAATTTCCTAGAAAAGGCCGATAAATTTAACAAGACCCTTGAGGATATGTAAAAGGACCAACTAGAAATTAAACATACACTGACTGAAATAAAAAATATATACAGACACCCAACAGCAGACTAGAGGAACGCAAGAATCAAGTCAAAGATTTGAAATACAAAGAAGCAAAAAACACTAAACTGGGAAAGCAAAAAGAATCCAAAAATTTGAAGATAGTGTAACGAGCCTCTGTGACAACTTCAAGCGTACCAACATCAGAATAATGGGGGTGCCAGAAGAAGAGAGAGAGCAAGATACTGAAAACCTATTTGAAGAAATAATGAATGAAAACTTCCCCCATCTGGTGAAAGAAATAGACTTACAAGTCCAGGAAGAGCACAGAACCCCAACCGAAAGGAATCCAAAGAGGACCACACCAAGACACATCATAATTAAAATGCCAAGAGCAAAAGACAAAGAGAGAATATTAAAAGCAGCAAGAGAAAAACAGTTAATTACCTACAAGGGAGCACCTATACGATTGTCAGCTGATTTCTCAACAGAAACTATGCAGGCCAGATGGGAGTGGCAAGAAATATTCAAAGTGATGAATAGCAAGAACCTATAACCAAGATTACTCTACCCAGAAAAGCTATCATTCAGAATTGAAGGTCAGATAAAGAGCTTCACAGATAAGAAAAAGCTAAGGAGTTCATCACCACCAAACCAGTATTATATGAAATGCTGAAAGGTTTTCTTTAAGAAGAGGAAGAAGAAGAAAAGGGTAAAGATAAAAATTATGAACAACAAATACATATCTACCAATAAGTGAATCTAAAAATCAAGTGAATTAAAAATCTGAGGAACAGAATAAACTGGTAAATATAATAGAATCAGGGGCATAGAAAGATAGTGGACTGAAAATTCTCAGGGGTAAAGGGGTGTGGGGGTGCGGGAAGAGACTTAACAAAAATTATACACCTATGGATGAGGACAGTGGGGGAGACGTAAGGGCAGAGGGTGGGGTGGGAACCGGGTGGAGGGGAGCTATGGGGGGGGGGAAACAAAGAGGAACAATGATAATAATCTGAACAATAAAGATTTATTAAATTTTAAAAAAAGAAGAAGGAAAAACATTTTAGAACTTGGGAGAAACCACAATTCTCACCTTTCTCTTACTATTGGTATATTATTTATCTAGTAGGTTGCATCGAACATTAATATTTAGAAAAGGTCATATGAAGAGCCAGATTCATGTAGTGTATTTGAATAATGCAGGCAGCAGGGTCTAGAGAATTGGTGTACTTAGGCTAGAAAGCCTGATGTTTTTTAGGCTGCTCTCATTTCTGCCCCTGATTTATTGTTTGACCTGAAGTGAGCCATTATTTTCTTTGTCTGTAAATGGTGATAAAGAGATCTCTTCTTTCCCTTTCTAATATAGATGTGAAGAATGCAACAGTCTCGTAAATGGCCCCTGCCCTTTATATACTACCTCCTAGACTTCCTATCTACTACGACTTTCCTAAAACACTGCTGGGCATCCTCGCCCACTTCTCATAAATCCCTAGATTTTCCCCTATGGTATGATATCCAAGATTCTACCCATTTTAATCCCAAAAAATTGATGACCATTCAATGTACTAGAAATTGTACTGTGTACTTTTAATATCAACTCTATCTTCACACCAGTATATAGTTATGAATGCTCACACCCTGTTACATATAAAGAAAATAGTTATATTTAAAGCACAAGTTTGAAGGCAGGTCTGTTGGATTTTTGGCCTTTTGATCCATCCATATGCATATGCATATTCATGCTGTTGCTACTTAGCTTTTACCTTTATGCATACACAGGCACACAGGTAGACACACATTCTCTCTCTCTGTTTCTCTCTCTCTCTCTGTTTCTCTCTTCTCTCTCTCTCTCTCTCTCTCTCTCTCTCTCTCTCTCTCTCTCTTTCCCTTACATAAAACTTTATATTTATATCCCACCTACTTTCAAAGGTGAGAGTAAAATACAGGTGTAAAAGGACACCATTACATTAGAAATAAAAGAGTATTATGTAAAGGAAGATGAAATCAGCATTTTATCTCTAGAATGTTTCCCCAAGCAATTTACTCCACAGATTTGCACTGCCCGCTCACCAGATCTCCTGGACGAACTGCTGCAGTGGCCATCTATCTGTATCCCCACTCCACTGTCAGCCCTGTCCATACAGAGGATAGAATGACTATTTTATTTGTGTGTTTTGTTTCGTGTGTGTGTGTGTGTGTGTGTGTGTGTGTGTTTTAGAGTGAATATTTTAAAACATAAACCATAGCCTCTGCTTAAAATATTCTACTGGTTACCACTATAATTAGGATACAGTGCCACTCTCTACCATTACCTTCAGGGCTATACACCTTCAGACCTCTATCTTCATCTCTTCCCTTCCTTATCCATCCTACTTCAGTCCTCGGTGGCCTTTTTAATATTGCATCCCACCCAGGGTGTCTTGCTTTTGCTGTCACCTAATCTGGCACATTCTAACCCTTCAGGTGAATAGCTCCTCCTCGTGGTTCAGGTGTCAGCTCTTAGTTTGCTGGTTCCAGGTCAGTATTATTTGGCATACACTGCCCTTCCCTTATTGCCTGCAGGGTACTCTCATCCGGATACGACTTAACTCACTCAACTTGTCTTCTGCCAATTGGCATTAAGGTACTGCCCAGTGTTTTGAAGTTACAGAAAAGAAAAAAAAAAGCTGTAATATGAATGATCATATGTACATATGTACACACTTAAAGGAGGTTATTTATAGGAATAATTGCCTGAATTGAAACAACCAGATAAAAGGATACAAGATGCTTATTTTTGATAGATTTTTGCCAAGCCATAGAGTTTAATTTTATTTTTTCTAGCTTTATTGTGGTAAAGTTAACAAATAAAAATTATATACATTTATGGTGTGCAACATGATGGTTCAAAATATGTATGCATTGTGAAATAATTACCTCAATTAGGTTACTTAACACAACCATCACCCCATCATGTCACATAATCTCACATTATTATTATAATACTAGAGGCCTGGTGCATGAAATTCATGCTTGGGGTGGGGGAGACCTTTTAGCCCGGCCTGCACCCTCTCCAATCTGGGACCCCTAAGGTGATGTCCAACTGCGGGCCTAAACTGGCAGTCGGACATCCCTCTCGCAATCCAGGACTGCTGGCTCCTAACCACTCACCTGCCTGCCAGCCTGATCCCCCTAACTGCTCTCCCCTGCCAGCCTGATCACCCCTAACCACCTCTGCCTCAGCCCACTACCATGGCTTTGTCCTGAAGGATGTCTGGAAGACATCTGGTCCAATTAGCACATTTCCCTCTTATTAGTATAGATTTTGGGTGTGTGTGAATGCCTAAGATCTATTATCTTAGCAAATTTTGAGTATACAATATGTATTGTGTCAACTATAATCACCATGCTGTACCACAGATCCCAGAACTTGTTTATCTTATGAGTGAAAGTTTATACCTTTGACTAACATTTCCACCTTTGTCCCACTCTTCAGCTGTTGGTAACCACTGTTCTATTCAGGGAGCTTGATATTAAGGCATAATTAAGTGAAGGACATTTTAGAGGTGAAGCTAAGGTGTCATGAAATGCAACTTTATGAAGCTCTAACTTGAGCCAAGATAGAGCTCAGAAAGCCTTCAGGAGTGGATGGCTTTAATGATTTTCCTTGATTTGCACTTTTCTCAGCAGGTTTTTAGTTAGGAATGTATTTTTTTTTCCCCTGAACACAACCTTCTGCATTCCCTTGTGAACTAAAGGATGAGCCACAGGCTCAGTGGTGCTGGAGCTAACACAAGAGTTTAGCGATCTCCTGCTATGCCCACTGAAAAGTCTGAGCTGTATTTTTGCCTAGATGGAGGGTCCCAAGCTTCTCTGTGGAGATGAGCCTTTACTGAATGCCCACCTTCTGCCTTCTCCATGCTTAGAAAGGCTAGCACCAAGGTTGCCTCTTCCACAATTTTCCCCTCACTACACCAAAAATGGTTATCTTTCTTTTTTCTTCACTCTTTCTATTCTTACTGGCTGCACTATTTAATTGGTCCGAAAATATGTTGTACTTGATCATTTATTATTTATCTCTTTCATATGTCTTCCTTCCCTCACTTGAGTTGTGTGGTGCTCAGAGGCAGAGATGTTGCCACACCCCCTTTCTCCTTTCCAAACCTAATTCAGCGACTCTCACATTATAATGAGGAAAGTTAAGAATGATCATGTTAAGTTACTGACTGTTCACTACAGCTGGGGTGATCTAGACATCTCACCACTCTTCAAACCAGTGTCCCTTTGACCTAGGATATTCCAGCAGGAGGCTACTGACCCCGAGCAGAGCTGATGTCAAGTGTGGGATACTTTTCTTTCATATGGATTGTATACCAATGAGCCTGTGACCTTGACTTCATTAGCTGTTTTCTAACCAACTGAACTCATGACTAAATATTTTTAGGGCAAAATTTCCATTACAATTCATTGTTAAACTGACTCTAAGAAGAAAACAAACCATAGCCTGGAAGGAAAAACAGCATCAAAAAGTTGCCAGTGAGAGAAAATTGGGGTTATATGGTCAGTTTGCATGCCTTGTCAGCTACAGTATGCTTCCTCTGTAATGAGCTATTTCATACTGCTGAAATCAAATTCCTATAGATGCAGTCATTATTGGTATTTTTATGTCTTGGCATAGTAACATTTGAGAGGTTTGTACACTTTTACGCTTTTGCTGCTCTAAAAATAAGTGTCTTAACAGTTGCATATGAAGAGCATACAATGCAAGGAAGCTTTTGTTGTGATCTTTTCTGAGTGTTTTGCATATTATGGGCACTCAGTCATTTGATTGACAGGTTGTCTTCACAATATACTTTAAAAGGCTGGGTACTTTCTCCAGTTCCTAGAAAGAGAGCATTGACTCGTGCTCTTTGAAATGAGAGATCAGGCACTACTTAGGCACCAGGAGTCATGACAGGACCCAAGTCAGCTAATTTTGCCGAAATTTTAATTTGCTAAGGTTGGCCTTTGACACTGCTAATTATTGGATTGCCACTGTTTGTTATGAAAAGAAAATCACTGTGTAGAATGCCTAGTAGAGGTTTGACATCACCCTTGTTTATGAGTGGTTACAATTATCTAAGCTCTCTGTTGCAGTATAAGGGAGATAAAAAGTGAAGGAGAGATGAAAGTAATTATTCGGGTAATTTAGGCTCCACAACCCTTTTTGCCTCATTTTAGGTTTCAAAGGTTAGAATTTTTAAGCCAATTTTAACAAAAATCAAACTTAACTAAAGTTATCCCCATAATAAATGTACTGTAGAAAAAAACAAGTTTTTCCTAGAGATTTGACTACTTCTCTTAGCAGCTCTTCAACCTATGGTACTTTTCAGAATTAAAGAGCATTATATATAAACTAGAGACCCAGTGCATGAAATTCGTGCATGGGGGTGTGTGTCCCTCAGCCCAGCCTGCACCCTCTCCAATTGGGGACCCCTCGAGGGATGTCCAACTGCCTGTTTAAGCCCAATCCCAGTAGGACCGGGCCTAAATGGGCAGTCAGACATCCCTCTCACAATCCAGGACTGCTGGATCCCAACTGCTCACCTGCCTGCCTTCCTGATTGCCCCTAACCACTTCTGCCTTCCAGCCTGATCACCCCCTAACCACTCCCCTGCCAGCCTGATTGATGCCTAACTGCTCCCCTGTTTGCCCCTAACTGCCCTCCCCTGCAGGCCTGGTCACCCCTAACTGCCCTCCCCTGAAGGCCTGGTCACCCCTAACTGCCCTCCCCTGCAGGGCTGGTCTCCCCAAACTGCTCTCCCCTGCAGGCCTGGGTCCCCCCCAGCTGCCCTTCCCTGCAGGCCTGTCACCCCCAACTTCCCTCCTCTGCCAGCCTGGTCACCCCTAACTGCCCTCCCCTGCAGGCTTGATTGCCCCCAACTGCCCTCCCTTGCAGACCTGGTCCCTCCCAACTGCCCTCTCCTGCTGGCCATCTTGTGTCCACATGGGGGCAGCCATCTTTGACCACATGGAGGCAGCCATCTTGTGTGTTGGAGTGACAGTCGATTTGCATATCACTCTTTTATTAGATAGGATAGCGACCTGATGCATGGGTGGGGGCCGGCTGGTTTTCCCTGAAGGGTGTCCCAGATCAGGGTGCGGGTTCCCTTGGGGCATGGGGCAACCTGGGCAAGGGGCCTGTGGTGGTTTTCAGGCCAGCCACACCCCCCGGCAACCCAAGTGGAGGCCCTGGTATCTGGGATTTATTTATCTTCTGTAATTGAAACTTTGTAGCCTTGGGCGGAGGCCAAGGCAGGCCAGGGCAGGCAGAAAGCTTGGCTTCCTCCATCACCAGGGGCAACCCAAGACTCCTGTTCACTCTGTGGCCGCAGCCATCTTGGTTGGGTTAATTTGCATACTCACTCCTGATTGGCTGATGGGCATGGCTTGTGAGTGTAGTGGAGTGATGGTTAATTTGCATATTACTCTTTTATTAGATAGGATTTTTAAAGCCTCAGTACATTGTGGCATTTATTGGCCTACAATATCTCCATAAATGCTTTCCAATGACAATTATAAATATTTTCAAATGCTCTTTTTTTTTTTCTTAAGTATTTAACTGGTTTTCTTTATTTCTGCCTCTGAAGTTCATTATAAAATACTTTCATTTATTTAAATATGTCTCTTCTACCATTCATTCATTTAATACACATATAATGAGCACTAACACTTTCTTGTTTAATATGAAAACATGCCTGCTTATAAAGCAGTTTTATCTTTGCTTGGGATGGTACCAAAGCTTGAATATCAAGTGAACATTTATAGAAAGACTTTAGTATCTACATATTGGTACTTTAAGTGAGATACTGTGTAATGGTACAAAACCCGAGGATTCCTAATATGGAGACATTGGAAATAGTAGAATACATAAAAGCTAAGTCAGTAGTGAAAGGACTTTGATAAATCTAGATATGCTCTGTCTATAGGGTGTAAAGAAATTACATCAATGTTGCAGACCAAGAAAACCCTAACTGTGCAGAGTTGTTCACTTGGTTCCCTGGACTGTCTGAGGCAGTAGGATAGTATTTGATGATTATGAGCAAGCATTTTTAATGCCCCATATTTATTCAAGCAAAGACCCAGAAATTAAAAAATGTCAAGCTTTTTTCTTCAGGTTGGGTTGTGTGAAAGTGATATCTTCAGCCTGTCTTGTGAAATGTCAAACATATGAGTGGATTTTAAACATGATTTTCATATCAATAAAAGTTGTGGCTGTGGGTTTGTGATAAAAGTGAAACAATTAGTATTTTTTAGCCTTCAGTTGTGGGAAATTTCAAACATATACAAAATAAATAGAATAGTATAATGAACTCCCATGTGCTATTGCTCAGCTTAAAAGATTTTCAATATTCAGCCATTCTTGTTTTATCTTTACTTCCACCTACTATCCACCCCTACTGATTATTATTATTATTTACATTTCTGTTTTTGAGATATAAATTAAAGACATTGAAATGCAATAATCTTTATCTGTAAAATTTTTGCAAATAAGTACACTTAGCTCCATCTCTACTATGATTAGCTGGGGGATTTACATTTATTATTATGATGCTATAGATTCTGTAGTATCCATATGGGAGAGAGGGAAATTCTACCTTCATCTACTCCCTGATGCTCAGACCTGGTAATTGAGTCTTATATAAATGTTTAAGGGACATTAAATAGAGGAGCTTTTGCTTCCAAACTTTTTCATATTCTTAATTATTGACTCTGAAATATCTTCTCCCGTGCTTCTTCAAGGTACAAGGAAGAGGAGGTAGTTATTGTGAGTTAGAGAATGGGGAAGTAGAGGAAGAATCTCCAAATTTCATGTTAATCTGAAAAGTTTTTCCTTAGTTACAAAATGTTTGGAATTAAAGTCAAATGATCTATCTGAGGTCTTTATCTAAGCTGGGCTATATTTGCTGTCGCTTTGATCCCTGGTAACTTGTTCTTGAGTGACTATAACTTAGTAGTTTGATCATACCCTTAGATTTCTAAAACCTCTTAATGAATCAGGAATCGACACAATTCTAGTTCATCCTAGTATGTCTTAGTTGTGATTGTTGAAGTTGTATCATTGTGATTGAGTGGAGGGTGGGACATAGAACCTCTAGGGGCATATCAGGATCTGTGAGCAGCAGACAGTGTGGCTTTGAACGGTTCTACTCTTCCTGTGTTTTCTCCTCCTGACTTTGTTCAAAAATAGAGGCTCCTGCTGATGAATAAGCCCTTAATTCTATATATCAGAGATGTTCACAATATTTGCTCTCTTGGCATTGAAAATTACAAACACAGGGCTATTTTTTAAAATGAAGTAAAAATTCTTCACCTGTTTTTAAGATATTGTTATTTATTCATACTCAGTGGCTATTTGCAAGACTGATCATTATAATTCTGCAGAAAACTGCCTATATTCCTGTGTTACTCTTGAATAACCACAGTCCAGAGCTTCAATAAGGGTGCTCCTCATTTACAAGGTTAATTCCTTCAATAATGATGTCTATACCCTCACACACATTTCAGAGCTGATGATTTATTGCATGGGGCACAAATTCATTGAATATACAGTGTAAATAACCTTTTCAAGAGTGCAATGAGAGGGTATACATTATTGTTCCATCAGGTCAGAAGGGTAAACACAACAAGAAAAAGAGGGATTTACCACTAAGAAGTCTAAGTGATATATTTTCCTGTATCTTTTTATTGTGAGCCTTTGAAGTGCAGATTGCCTGGGTATTCACTGAGGCATTCATTTAAAAATTCTAAATTCTACAGTGTTGGAATTGTCCCAGAGAACAATGCCAGGGACTATGTGTTAACCAAAGTGAGAACTGAGACAATGTTTCAGGGAAGGGTGCATTGATAGTAAATCTGCTTTTGCTCTTGGGCTCCAGGTGTTTCTATTAGGATTCATTATAACCTATGATGAAGAATTTCTCCCTGCCAGCGTCAATAAAACTCTCTTGATCTAGATCTAAGCAGTGACATGGCTCTAAGTAGAGACCAGAACCAAGATGAAGCAGGATGTGCTTCAGCTGCCTCCTACATGGTCTGTATTTCCAGTTCAACTCTAAATGCTTTGATAGAAGAAAGTTGTTGTTTACTTCTTTATTTTTGCCAAGAGATGGCACCCAGTATAGCGGTGTGCCAATGGGAAGAGCTCCCTCAGTCAAGTGGTCTTCTGAGACATGAAATTACATTTTATACAACAGAGAATCCCATATCAAAACTATAATATCCTCAGGATCCTTAACCCAAGGGCCATTTTGCTTAGTAGTATATATTTTTCCTAGTCCTTGCAACAGAAAAATATTGTAAATACATTAGGAAGACAGTGTCTTTCAAATTAGTAACAACTGCTCTAATATTTATTTATCTGACAATACTAATGATTATAGATTCTTATTTTCTGTATTATCCTACCTAATAATAGACAAATATGCAAATTGACATACTTCCGACACACCCACAAGCCACGCCCACAAGCCATGCCCACAAGCCAATCAGAGCGAGCATGCAAATTAACCCAAACCAAGATGGCTACAGCCACAGAGAGCAAGGTTTCCTAGGTAACAGAGGTAGCCAAGCTTTCTGCCTACCCTTGCCAGGCCTAAGCCTCCACTCAAGCTACAAAGGTTCAATTATAGAAGGTAAATAAATTCAAACAAATGGCAGCAGATTGGAGCTTGAGAGAGCAGGCCAGGGTTGCCGCTGGCAACAGGGGAAGCAAAGCTTTCCGCACACCCTGGCTGGGCCCACCTGCTTAAGGCAACAAAGTTTCAATTATAACCCCAACACAAATGGCTGCCGGCCTCGGAAGGAGCCCCAGGCTTGGCTCCGCTCCAGGCTACAAAGTTTCAATTGTAGAAGGAAAATAAATTCCAGATACCAGGGCTTCCTCTTGGGTTTCCAGGGGGCATGGCTGGCCTGCAAACCACCACAGGCCCCTCACTCAGGCCACCCCACGCCCCAAGGGAACCCCCACCTGATCCGGGACACCCTTCAGGGCAAACCAGCTGGCTCCCACCCCTGTACCAGGCCTCTATCCTATCTAATAAAAGGGTAATATGCAGATTGACCATCACTCCAACACACAATATAGCTGCCCCCATGTGGTCAAAGATCCTGCCCCCATGTGGACACAAGATGGCCACCACAAGATGGCCAGCAGGAGAGGGCAGTTGGGAGGTACCCAGGCCTGCAAGGGAGGGCAGTTGTGAGGGACCAGGCTTGCAAGGGAGAGCAGTTGGAGGTGATCAATCCTGCAGGAGAGGGCAGTTAGGGGTGACCAGGCCGGCAGAGGAGGGAAGTTGGGGGCAAACAGGCTGGCAGCAGAGTGGTTAGGGGGTGATCAGGCTGGCAGGCAGAAGTGGTTAGGGGCAATCAGGAAGGCAGGCAGGCAAGTAGTTGGGAGCCAGCAGTCCTGGATTGTGAGAGGGATGTCTGACTGCCCGTTTAGGCCTAAACGGGCAGTCGGACATCCCTTGAGGGGTCCCATATTGGAGAGGGTACAGGCTGGGCTGAGGGACAAACCCCCTCCATGCACGAATTTCATGCACCGGGCCTCTAGTAAATGTCAAAATCTGGAATGGACTCATATGAAACGCATTTGGTATTATGATGATCCCAAAGTAAGAGTTATAGTGAATGCATCTCATAACCCGTATGTTTCTTATTGTTTGAACAAGGAGTCCATATTTTCATTTTGTACTAAGTCCTGCCAATTATGTATCCAGCCCTTGTCTCAGGCCTTTATAAACTTTTTTTTTTTTTTTTTTTTTTTTTTTTTTTTAGCAAGGATTAGGAATTAGCAAGAGCATCACTCTTTTAATATTGCTTTGTAACTGTATAACATATAAAATATGTAATGTATAATTATATGTATAATGTAGTGCTATTTATGTTATCATTATAATCCCAAATCTTATTTCTTATTTTTGTTTTTTTTTCTTTCTCTGTAGCTATTAGCATCTGGAAGACTAATTCATGTCTACCAACCTACAAGAATCTCATGAATTAGTTCATTTTGAATTGATAAATGGTTGAAAATACTGATATTGAGGGGTCAGTACCTTTTTTTTCTCAGAAGCGATATCTGTTTGGGAAATCAGATGATTTTAAGAAAACTCAGACAAACAGGATTTAGATGACCTTTAGGAACAATGTTAATGGATTGGTATGTACCCCTCTTCACTGCGATGACATCACTGCTGAGAAGCTTGGAGGCCAATCTGGGTGTCCTGTTTTATGAGGTAGTCCAGAGACACAGCTACACAATATTTTATGCTCAACTCTTATTTACCCAGACTTCACCCTTTGAAGGCATTGGTTGTTGCAATCTTACAATGTCCTATAATACAGTTTTTCTATCAGTTATATTTGGTGGGTATCCTCCCAATGAGATTTTAGTCTATACACCATTTTCCACGGTTGTAAAACATTTGTAAATAATCTTTTAGAATGGATACCTTTCTAAATGGTTGGTTAAATATGTAGGTTCTGATTAGCTTCACTTTCTAAAGTTTACATTTTGCTTGCTTCCTCCTCAAATTCTAGGTCATTTTGACTAGCTTTTTTTAATGATTGAACTTTAAAAAAATCTCCCACAGTTAACATTTCTTAAAGGATAAATTATTTTTACTGTAAGAAATAGTTAACAATGTTTAAAGTTGAAAGAGAATGGCTAGTTAATTCTAGCCATTTCCTAAGCACCACCATAATTCAGAACCTATTTTTCCCTTTGAGTGGATCATTAAGAATCACATTTTCCAAAGACATATGGTGTCAATATATTTATTTTATTTCTACAATGGGATGGTCAGTTTGAACAAATTGTGCAAATATTATGAGAAGTAAATTCTCAATATCGACTCCAAAAAGATGAAAATTATTATTGGAAGATATTTTTCAATATTCAAGTGAATGGTACTTAACAAGTCCATTCTGCAGGTTCTGCAAAGACTATTTTGGGAATAACTCATCTTAAATATCATTAAGTTGTAGTTATCCACAAATTTAAATTGTTGTCTATAATAGAAATTGAAAATTACTAGTGTATGCTCTTTTAAAGTTTTCCAGCTAATGTGTAATGCAGAACTCTGAGGATTTAATTGTGAAAAGGGGGACTTATGTAATACTTTCAACAATAAAGATTAAAGAAAAACTTTGGGAAGAACTAAAACTGCTTCTTGAGAGAAGTCTTGTTTCTGCCAATTTAGTTTCTTGACAGCTGAGAATGAACACAGATAAATTATTCAATATTTACATAAAAATATAAATACAGTGGAACCTCAGTTCTCAAACTTAATTTGTTCCAGAAGGCTGTTCTAAAAGCCATTTGTTAAGAAACTGAATCATCTTTTCCACTAGAAATAATGTAAATTAAATTAATCCATTCCAGAACCCCAAATTATTCCCTATTTTAACCTTTATTATATACAGTACATGTTTAATGCACTGTTTAACCTATAAATAAACACTTATTTTCTTAAATTTATCGAACCACTCCCTATTAGCCTTAAAAGAGTCACTTTTAGCACTTGGTCCAGTGGAGCCTTTCAGGTCAGTATGCAGCATCTTTGCTTGTTCATAAATCACTGCCTCTGAAATGGTTGTCATGGGCTAACTGCTTTTTCTTTTATTCAAATCAACAACAGTTATTGTACCTCTTCAATTGCCTGTGATCATTGTTTCTTTCACACCCTTAGCAACATTAGCACTCTTGATGGCCTCTTTATGTTTTAAAAGTGTGTTAATCATTGATTTCCTCAGCAACAAAAACATTCTCTCTTTTGTTTGTTGCCTGAGAGATGCTTTTTGTTATGCTGAGGTATCAGCTTGAAAGGGTTGCCAGTAAGAAAATCAAGTCTGATTCACAATAGAGACATTTTTTCCTGTGAACAACTTGGTCCAGAACTGAATTGTTTGACATGGGAGATGTTCAAAACTGAGGTTTGACTGTATCATTAACTATACAACTAGTAGCTAAATCAAGGACATCAATTCATTAAAAAGACAAAATGTCTTCATTTAAGGCATTTATAAAACCTTAATTTTTAAATATATGTTACATACACTATTGTTTCAGAGACCATCTGAGATAAACAACATTTTTTTCCTAAAATTTATAATCTCCCCTCTGCTATAAGCTAAATCAGTATAAAGCTATACCATCCCATTCTCAAACAAATGTCTCTTAGGGACTTATTTATTTATGGATTCACCTCCTACTATAAGCTCTTTTTGGTACTAGCTATAAACATAGCAAAGACTCTGAACCCTTGGACCACCATAGTGTAATGTGCAATACCCAGTTCCAGATGATATCAAAATGATATTAAAAAATAAAGGAGATGTTAGGTTTTTAATACTATATTTATTAATGTTATTCATGAGGTTTCTGGAGCAGAGCACATTTATTATTTTTTATTTATAACCAATAATGTGCTGGTTCCCTTGTGCTACAATGTCCTCCTTCTGGGGCCATGCAAGGAGAACAGGAGGTCACTCTACACATACTGTGTCTGTATCGAAGGTGAGTAACCTCCCCCCCCCAAAAAAAAAAATCCTAAACAATAAATCTGGGCATTTATACACGAGCAAGAGGCAGCTGTCTTCCCTCACCTCTGAGAGAGTTTTTTGAAAAGTAATGGGAAGGATCTTGGGTTCTCACTGTTTGGAATGTCTCCATGGTCCCTGGTCTTATGTCCCCTTGAAATGTAAACAAGTACGTCTTGAGTTCACGTTATATATTCAGTCAGAAATTACCTCCTAGGAATTGTGGTTCAGCCCAGGTTTCAAGGTTTAGTAAACAATTTCTCAGAAAGCTTTAATTATGCAGAAACAGAAATATTTTCTCTTTAGCCCCACAGGAGAGTTGTGGGGTAGACGCTTGATGAGGTCCTTTAGATTGAGGCAAGAAGCTGTCAGCCATGTGAAAATCTGTGGAAATGGAACATCTGGCATAAAGATCATAAAGTAAAAATTAACTTGGAATGTTTTAATAACTGAGAGAAATCTAATGTGACTGGAGTGTAATGGAGAGAAGGAAAGGAACTATATTCAGAGAAGTAGAGAGTAACAAGATCATGCTAAGCTTTACAGAACATCAAAAGGATTTGGATTTTATTCTAAGTGCAATGGGAAGGTATGGAAATATTTTAAAAAATAATTTGTTTCAGTTACAGTTGACATAAAATATTATATTAATTTCAAGTGTACAACATAATGATTATATATGTGATCACTTACAAAGGGATCTCCCAATAAATCTACCCATTTGACACCATACATAGCTATTACAATATTATTGACTATATTCCCTATGCTGTACTTTATATTCCCATAACTGTTCTTATAACTGGTAATTTGCACATTTTAATCACGACCTCTTTTTCATCTATCCTCTCAAACCCCCTCCCACTGGCAACAATTGAAATGTTTTCTGTATCTATAAGTTTATTTCTGTTTTATTTGTTTACTAGAGGCCCGGTGCACGAAATTTGTGCACGGGAGAGGGTGTGTGTCCCTCAGCCCAGCCTGCACCCTCTTCAATGTGGGACCCCTAAAGGGATGTCCAACTGCCCGTTTAGGCCCGATCCCAGTGGGAGGGCAGTCGGACATCCCTCTCACAATCCAGGACTGCTGGATCCCAACTGCTTCCCTGCCTGCCTCCCTGATTGCCCCTAACTGCTTCTGCCTGCCAACCTGATAACCCCCTAACCACTCCCCTGCCAGCCTGATTGACGCCTAACTGCTCCCCTGCCAGCCCGATTGCCCCTAGCTGCCCTAACCATGCTGGCCTGGTCACCCCTAACTGCCCTTGCCTGCCAGCCTGGTCATCCCTAACTGTCCTCCCCTGTTGGCCTGGTTCCCCCTCCCCCAATTGCCCTCCCCTGCAGGCCTGGTTGCCCCCAACTGCCCTCCCCTGCAGGCCTGGTCCCCCCCAACTGCCTTCCCCTTCAGTCCTGGTTCCGCCCAACTGCCCTCCCCTGCAGGCCTTATCCCCCCAACTGCCCTCCTCTGCCAGACCGGTCACCCCTAACTGCCCTCCCTTGCAGGCCTGGTCCCTCCCAAGTGCCCTCCCCTGCTGGCCATCTTGTGGCGGCCATCTTGTGTCCACATAGGGGCAGCCATCTTTGACCACATGGGGGCAGCCATCTTGTGTGTTGGAGTGATGGTCAATTTGTATATTACTCTTTTATTAGATAGGATTTTGTTTTTTGTTTTGTTTTGTTTTGTTTTGGATTCCACATGTAAGAGAAATCACATGGCATTTGTCTTTCTCTGACTCATTTCACTTAGCACAACACCCTCTAGGTTTATCCATGTTGTTGCAGATGGCAAGATTTCATTCATTTTTATGGCTGAGTAATAGTCCATTGTATATGTACCACCTCTTCTTTGTCCATTTGTCCATCTAAGGACACTTAGGTTGCTTCCATACCTTGGCCATTGTAAATAATGTTGCAATAAAAACAACACCCATACATATGTTGCCCACAAGAGACCCACTTCAGATTGAAAGACACACAGCATAAAAAAAAAAGGAATAGGAAAAGATATTTCAGGCAAATGAAAAGGTTTTGAATCAGGGGAAAAGCAGGGAGAACCATGAGGAAGCTACATCAGTAGTCTAGGTAGAAAAAAATGAGGGATTTTGGACTCTAGTATTTGTATAGAGGTAGATAGAAGTGGGCTTTGTACTTATTCAATAATTTCTTTATTATTCAATCATTCAACAATGTTTTGGGACCCTACTATGTGCTATGTAGACATGGACAAATTTATGGGGACATGATTGATTGAAAGGTTGACATGATATCGGATTTCTTGAAATTTATGATGTAGTGAGGGACAAAAAATATTATGTTTGGGATTATAGGAAATGCCATGGAAACAAGGAGGAGCACCTAAACCAGAGTGGAGCTGAGACACATAAAGGAAGTCTGAGTTACAGTTGCACTCATCTGTATGTCATAGAAACTCAAAGTGCTTTATTTCACCATATTTTTCATGAGTCTAAAGGCAGATAGTAGTCCAGAGTTGTTATGGTGACATGATGACATTGAGGTCCTAGACTGCTCTTACTTTTCAGCAATATCTTTCTTAGTACAAGTCCATTCTCATATTTACAAAAAAGTGATTGCCCTTCTAGATGTCACTTTTCAGTTCTATGAAAGAGGAAAGGGAAAAGGGAAAGAGCATAAGATACATTTAGCAGTTTTGCCTATTTTTTCAGGAAGACAATAATACTCTGAAAAGCCCAACCCTTAACTGCTCCTTATACCTCTTTGCCCAGAACTGGGTCATAGGATCATCTTTGGATTCATGGAAGTGTGGAAAGCTCAGTATTTTTAAACAGAAGCATTACCCATTGATTTTTAATTTGTGTTCGATTAGAAAGTGGAGTGGAGTGAGTCAATATTAAGAGGACAATTGTAAATGACTGGCACAGTGATGATTTCTGAAGAAAGTGAGAGCAAAAATTTGAAAAAAAAGAAAAATTCTCAGAAGACCATTGAGTGATTAACAGGCAATAAAAAGTTCCTATCACTTAATCTTTTTTCTCAATTTTTTAAAAGAGCAGTGATAAGAAACAATATAATAAGAATGTATGTGCTCTTTATTTTCTGTAAAGTTGCTATTGAAGATACTATTTAACTTTAGTCAATTCTCCTTTATACTGTTAAATTGAATTCCCCTTTTATTGCCCTTTAAAATTTTAATAATAACTTTATTATATCTATTCCTGTTACTTATAATATCCTTTAAATCAGTTTAGAAGTAGCTGAAAACCACCTGCTTCAGCCATGACTTTTAAGAAATAAACAAATATAATAATACTATGAGCTTGATGGAAAAAAAATACCACATTTGAACATAATGATTTTCTTAACTAAATATTTAGTACAATGGACCTTGAGTTGGTCCTCGATAAACAGAATATATGACTATTAACAAAAACAGAGCCAAATATACCATTGGCTAAAATATTACCCTTGTAATATAGGAATCATGCAAGTTAAGACAAATTTAAAAACATACTAGTACTCAAATATAAAAGATATTCATCTTATCCATTAATTTCATATTACGTGAAATATTTCTTTCCTGACCAATCTTAATCTTTCTAGATTGCATTTCTTTAAACTTGAAAAGAAGGAAAATGACTTAGGAAAAATATCATTAAATAACTCTTGCCTATGGATTTCCACATCTTGCTAAAATAGTGATTATAAACTGATCCTCCCAGAGTTATTTGTTCCAGCAATGCTCCCTCTCCCCCTGCTTTTTTTGAGTTAAATGCTCAACAGTGGGTTTAAGTACTATATATTTTTACACATGATCTTGCACGATCACATGATTTAAATGTGGATATTCAGCAATCCCATGCCTCAGAGAGCACAGAAGATGCTGGGCAATGCTTAGGACAAGAAATCACTATGAAGATGGTAATAGTCAAGGCTTACACAAGCCTAACAGCATTGGTGGGACTTGGCACAAATTATTATTGGGGATTCATTATATCTGTATAAAACTTATTTTTCAAGTGACTGATTACATATTATAAAAGCAGTAGTTTTAGTGTTTTCTCTCCTGTTTAATTTCACATTTGAAAATTTGGTGAGTCCCCCACTCAAGTGTGAGTTATGTTTCATTTTTATCTTGATTATATTTATCTAATTGAATATGTGAAAGCATTCCCACAGTCTGGCCTTTGGCATTTATAGACTGGACATTCATTGGTGCATTCCCACCCTGAAGACCTTTTTCTTTTTCTACTCAGATAATCCTATCTAATAAAAGAGCAATATGCAAATTAACCATCACTCCGCTACACCCACAAGCCACACCCACTAGCCAATCAGGAGTGAGTATGCAAATTAACCCCAACCAAGATGGCTGCAGCCACTGACAGCAGGAGAGAGGCTTGGGCTTCCCTGGCGATGGAGGAAGCCAAGCTTTCCGCACACCCTGGCTGGCTCAGACCTCCGCTTAAGGCTACAAAGTTTCAATTATAGTAGGTAAATAAATGCCAACAGAAATGGCTGCCGCCACGGATGGAGCAGAAGGCTTGGCTCCGCTCAAGGCTACAAAGTTTCAATGGTAGGAGATAAATAAATCCCAGATACCAGGGCCTTCGCTTGGGTCGCCAGGGGGTGTGGGCGGCCTGCAAACCACCACAGGCCCCTCGCCCAGGCTGCCCCATGCCCCAAGGGAACCCCCAACCTAGTCCGGGACACCCTTCAGGGCAAACCAGCTGGACCCCACCCATGCACCAGGCTTCTATCCTATCTAATAAAAGAGCAATATGCAAACTGACCATCACTCCATCACACAAGATGGCTGCCCCCATGTGGTCAAAGATCCTGCCCCCATGTGGACACAAGATGGCCACCACAAGATGGCCAGCAGGGGAGGGCAGTTGGGAGGGACCAGGCCTGCAAGGGAGGGCAGTTGGGGGTGATCAAGCCTGCAGGGGAGGACAGTTAGGGGATACCCGGCCAGCAGAGGAGGGAAGTTGGGGGCAAACAGGCTGGCAGGGGAGCAGTTAGACATCAATCAGGCTGGTAGGGGAGTGGTTAGTGGGTGATCAGACTGGCAGGCAGAAGCAGTTAGGGGCAACCAGGAAGGCAGGCAGGCAAGCAGTTGGGAGCCAGCAGTCCTGGATTGTGAGAAGGATGTCCGACTGCCCATTTAGGCCCAATCCCACCCCTGTGCACGAATTTTGTGCACCAGGCCTCAAGTAAGTAAATATTTACTTAGAATGGAGTTGATAATCCATATTGGGCAAATACATGTATTTCTTTACTTTTGTTTTCATGTTACTATTCTGATTATTACTTAAAGTACAATAATTTAAAGTCACATTCTTTCTTTAAACTTGAAATTTAGAACATAACAGAAGAATTGTTTTCAAAAGACAAAAAGATGCTCAAAAGTGTGTGTGTGCCTTTAAAACAACTGATTGCTAGCTACTCCAATATTTCATCCACACGCACACACACCAATACATCACTCATTCAATTTCTAAAGCCTCTTAGGCTCATGATGGTACAAATGAAGTGAACATTCAGCAACCTAACACTGGACTTCAGAAATTGTGAAATTGGGGAGCCACTTAGAGTTTAATTCCCTCTCTATTAAGAATTCTTTTGGAGAAACATAAGAATTGCTGTTTGGCACCAAACATGCATAGGAAACCTGTTGAGTGGAAATTGGCTCAGGTATCTAAGTCCTGAATGGATTTTTTGTTCCTAAAAGGCTTGCTACAAATGCCTGTTCCCAGAAAGAGGGTAGGGGGATCAGATGGGTGTTCAGATAAGAATACCCATGGATTTCTGTGACATTTCAAAATCTAACGTTCACCTTCCAAATTAGTAATTGGGCAAAATGGAAAGAATAATTTGACCTAAAAATTGTTTATATTAACGTTAATACACGCTTCAGGAAATAATGTTTAAAGGACAACATATTATATGAGAGAACTGTGTCTGTTTCAACAATACCCTTTCAGTGTTCTTAATATATCCATCTATGTTCATTGTGAGGAAGAAATACATTGGGTTCAAATAACACAAGGTGGTTGCAAAAGTTTGTCTTACATAGTCAAAGTAATTAACTGTGGGATGAAAAGATGGGAGCTGGAGGAAAATTGGATTCTACTTCTCCAAAGCTGAGAGATGTAGAAGCCTTTGCCCAGCAGAATGAGCAGATGGTTTAATCCCCTTGGAGTACAAGGGCTGAATTCAATACTTTGAATTATTTGGAATTATTCATTTAAAAGGTTTGGTCTTTTCTGAGAATGTAATAAGCCAAGAAAGAATAAACTGTGTCATTCAATTTTACCATTATAAGTTGTCTAGTACAATTCAAAAGAATTATTAAGGGAGCTTTTTATGCTTAGGAAAAACAGTAACAGCATTCAACATTCAACATTTGCTGTGGCTGGGGTAGACCATATTTTTTAGGATGCCAAGTAACTTACATTGATTTGATTTAAAAAACTAGCCTGGATGAAGCAAGTATGATTCTATCCTCTGTATTTGAAATAAACCTGGGCAGACAGGGAAGACGTGGGAAACCAAAGAATGATTCAGCCAAGAATAATGAGTTGGCTCTAACAAAAAAAAGTTTATTGTGAATAAATACAAATTCCTTCATTTCCAGTGTGGACAAGTAAAAACTAAAAATAAAAGAATGTGTTAAGTTACACGACAGGGGAGAAGGTATTTAGCAGCCATATGTATAAAATAAACTTGCTATATTAATTCTGGGTCCTCCAAAGAAACAGAAGGAGCCTTTTCTCTCTCTTTCATTGTTATATTTAATGCTAACTATATGAAGAGTGTTAGAAGGTAGACACATTTATTTTTATCCTCACCTGAGGGTATGTTTTTGTGTGTGTTTTTTTAATTGATCTTTAAAGAGATAGGAAGGGAGAGAGAAACACTGATGTGAGAAACATTCTTTGCTTGCCTCCCATACATGCCTTGACCAGGATTGAACCCACAACCTAGGTCTCTGCCCTGACTGGAAATTGATCCAGTAATCTTTTAGTGTATGGGACAATGCTGCAACCAACTGAGACAGTTGGCTATGGCGATGTAGAAACATTTTTAAACTAGAGGCCTGGTGCACAAAATTTGTGCATGGGGAGGGCTGTCCCTCAGCCTGGCCTGCACCCTCTCCAATCTGGGAACCCTTGGGGGATGTCTGACTGCCGGTTTAGGGGCATCAACTCCAGCCATTAAGAAAATCACACAGAATGTCCTTGACCTACAAACAGTGTGGTTTTATGAGTTGTTTTAATAATAATGACCATTCCTTTAAATAATATCTGCTTACATACAATACAGCTGGTACTATGTGAATTCAGAATGTTAATAGCACAAAATCATAGAAAGTTGTAGTGGAAATAACCTTGAATTGTCTAGTCCAAACTTTTATAAATATTGGAATTCCCTTTTCAAAGATTTTGAATGCTTTTTGTCCTAAGAAGCTTAACCAACTTTTGAGGCAATCCATTTTCTGTGAAAGGACTGGGGGACAGGGGGGTGACAGGCGGGTGGAACAGCTGGGCGGGTCTGGCTGCACCACGTGCCTGCCGCCCCCCAGCTGGGCTGAAAGGACTGGGGGACTCTGGCGGGGCTGAGGGGACTGGGCACCGCCATCTTGTGGCTCTGGGCACTGCCATCTTTGTGATGGCATGACGGTAAATTTGCATATTCCCTCTTTATTCAATAGGATGATGATGCAGAAAAAGTTATTAATATTATTCCATTCTTGAAGAAAAGTACAGGGAATGAATACTTTTTCAAATGATACATTTCTATAGTTCAAAGCCATATGTTTAAAAAAGTAGGAAATATTAATTTTGTTCTTTATCTCCTACCCTCTGTTTTCTTAGGATGCCACCAAATACCTTTTTAATGTGCCAAAAATTAACTATGATGGTATGATCAATCTACTTTGAAATAATTATAATAAAACTAATATCAAGAGTATATTTGGACTTACCATTTTTTTCCTTCAATATATTGTGCTTTTTGTTACAATAAAAATATGTGCATAAACCTGTGATGTTGGGCCTCATAAATATTTACTATAATCTATATACACTAGAGACCCAGTGCATGAAATTAATGCACAGATGGGGTTCCTAGGCTTGGCTGGTGATCAGGGCCAATCAGATTCCCCGCCTCCCCGCCTCCTCCTTTCCTCACCACCTGCGCGCTGCCACCATGCGGTTCCCTGCCTCGCTGCCTCCCTGCCTCCCCCTCCTCCTTCCCTCACTGCCCTTGTCTGCCACCAACCACCCCCAGTTCCCCATCCCAGCCTGGGACCCAATCCTGATCAGGCGATCAGGACCAGCTGGCCAGAGGGAGGGGCCAACCGCCACTACGGTGGGCTGGCAGTGGGCCAATCGGGGCCTGCTGGCCAGGGGTAGGGACAGCGGGAGAGACCCAGGAGGTTGGCCTTTGACCCTGAGGAGGGAGCTGGCCCTTGGCCCCCCTGGGAAAGAGGCCATCTTCCCTGCCACCCACTCCCAGTTCCCCATCCCAGCCTGGGGTCTGGCCCTGAATGGGAGATTGGGGCCTGCTGGCTGGAGGGAGGGACTGGGAGGTTGGCCAGCAGGCCCCATAAGTGATCAGGGCCTGCGTGCTGGGGCAGCTCCTGCATTGAGCGTCTGCCCCCGTGTCATAGCAACCAGTCATTCTGGTCATTTCAGCTGCTCTATATAGATAAAAACCTAAGTGACCAAATGACCGAATGACCAGATGACCTAACGACCTGGTCACTATGATGTGCACTGACCACCAGGGGGCAGATGCCCAATGCAGGAGCTGCCCCCTGGTGGTCAGTGCACTCCCACAGCCAACTTCTCACGGCCAACCTCCTGCGGTCCCTCACCCAGCTGGCCAGGTGGTCAGTGCGCTCCCACAGCCAACCTCCTGCAGCCAGCCAACCTCCCACAGTCCCTCCACCTGGCCAGTCGGCTCCGATCAGCCCCCATCGCTGGCCAGGCCGAGGGACCCCACCTGTGCACAAATTCGTACACCGGGCCTATCGTGAATGTATAAATGGGCATAGGAAATTCACTCTGTGACTCATGAAAATGCCACTACTGGCTAATTAGGCAGTACCACACAAAAAGAAGAAGATTTTAGCAGAAAACTAGCTTATTTTTCTTTAGTTATAAAATGCTTTTGACTTTTCAGACTTCTAGACAAGGTGGCAAACTGGTTTTTCAAAAGTTTAATCCAGTCCAATATGTGCCAATGATTTAACAACATGAAACAATATATGAAGTTAGGGTGGTTGCAAATAAAAAGCATAATCTCTTTTCTTAAAATATTGGAATTTCTGGCAATGTTGGGTAATGTATTTCTGCATGACAACAACCTCTTGCAAGAATGTAGTCATTGCTGCCTTCAGGCAAGCTCTGTGTTCTCTAATTGGCCATGAGTCCAGCTATTCACTTGATGTGCCAACATGTCCATTCACCAGGTGGCTCCCATCACTTACATTGCCTTCCAGCCCTTGTAGTTCTTGAAGTTTGTTTCCTGTTCAAGAAAAAGGTAAGGCTCAATTTAAATAAGGAGTTCTGGGCAAATTCCTACCTTTCTAGAATGTACAGTGAAACGATTGTGATGGCCTGAGTTTCTGTCTTCGAAATTTCTTAGAATCCTTGGTTTTAAAAGGAATAGGCCTGGCCCTAACCGGTTTGGCTCAGTGGATAGAGCGTCGGCCTGCAGACTGAAAGGTCCCAGGTTTGATTCCAGTCAAGTGCATGCACCTTGGTTGCAGGCACATTACCAGTGGGAGGTGTGCAGGAGGCAGCTGATCTATGTTTCTCTCTCATCTATGTTTCTAGCTCTCTATCCGTCTCCCTTCCTCTCTGTAAAAAAAAATCAATAATAATAAAAAAAAAAAGGAATAGGCCTGTCTTACTATGACAATAGAGATATGATTAGAACAATTTTCCTTACCATTATTCAGTTTGTGGCTTTCAACAAAGATTTGCTGGAAATACAAACCACAATCTCAGTGCCTTTATTGGTAAATAGGGTTGTATTGGTGAACTGATACAGTAATTGCACTTTTATAAGCATCAACACTCCAACTTACAATTATTTTAAATTTAATGCTTTTGGCTATGCATTTTCAGAAATGAGTGTGCTTATGTAATCCAAGAAATAAGGAAATGTTTTGTAAATCTAGGGATGATTTAAAAGCTTTCTTAAAGTTATTCAATATCAGATATCTATTAAAGTTAGTTCCTGGAATTGATCATCTGTAAATTAATAGCTACCAACCAATTATGTACTATAAAAACTGTAATAACCATGAATTCTTCATTGAGAGCATTTTGCATATATCAGTAAATCTTGTATATAAGGGGAAATTTCTAAAAATACCTGAAAAAAACAAACAAAGGCTTAAGCATCATGTGATATATGAGTAGCAATATATCAGTATTTCCACTGGTGGTTGTAAGGTAATAAATTCAGCATTCCTTTAATAACATTTTCCCCCTTTGTGGTACAATAATATCTTCAGTACAATAAAGTGTTAGTCTTATATCTGCTTGCTAACTTATCAACTAACAATTTATGCCGATCAGGCTAATTTATTCTGTTTTTAGGCTCTTGGGATTAGAAATATTTGGTTAAATTACTTGCGCTGCTGGGAAATTGATTGAACTTATGTGTAAAGCTTGTTTGGGCCCTCTTTTGAGTGTGGCTGAATCTGTTTTTAGAATTTATGTACAATGCTGTGTGGCCTAAAATTTCATTAGAACATAGACTCAATCCATTTGTGTGTAAGAGTACATGAACTACAGCTGATCCTGTAAGCACCTGAAAAACCCACAGTTCTACAGTCTAGCTCTGCAGTCATAAAGCTGTTAGGCTATATCTAAAATATGGCCACATGCTATCTATACTCATAAAAGGGTAATATGCTAATTAGACTAGGAGACCTTTCAGATGTCCTTCTGGACAAAGCCATGGTGGCAGGGCCAAGGCAGAGGCGGTTAAGGGCGATCAGGCCATGAGGGGAGGGCAGTTGGGGGCAATCAGGCCAGCAGTGGGGGAAGTTGGGGGTGAGCAGGCTGCCAGGGGGGGCCAGTTTGGGGTGATCAGGCTGGCAGGGGGGGAAGTTGGGGGTGAGCAGGCTGGTGGGGGGGCAGTTGGTGGCAATCAGGCTGGTGGGGGGCAGTTGGGGGTGAGCAGGCCATCGGGGGGGCAGTTGGGGGCAATCAGATCAGCAAGGAGGGCAGTTGGGGGCAATCAGGCTGGTGGTGGGGCAGTTGGGGGTGATCAGCTGGCAAGGGGGGCAGTTAGGGGTGAGAAGGCTGGCGAGGGGGCAGTTGGGGCTAGCAGGCCAGCAGGCAGAGTGGTTAGGGGTGATCAAGCAGGCAGGCAGGTGAGTGGTTAGGAGCCATTGGTCTCAGATTGCAAGAGGGATATCAACTGCTGGTTTAAGCCCAATCCCACATCAGGTCTATACTGGCAGTCAGACATCCCCCGAGGGGTCCCAGATTGGAGACAGTGCAGTCCGGGCTGAGGGACCCTCCCCCTCAACATGAATTTCGTGCAGTGAGCCACTTAGTTAAAAATAAAAAGTAAAGCAAGTTGGAGAGGGAAGATTTATGAGGTCAAAACTATTTTCTGGCTGCTGGATTAATTGAATGATCAAAATTAAAATCAACATCTATATATTTTCTGATTTCCTTTATATCATTGAGTTCAGGTCCATCCTATCTAATAAAAGGGTAATATGCAAATTGATCATCACTCCAACACACAAGATGGCTGCCCCCATGTGGTCAAAGATGGCTGCCCCCATGTGGACACAAGATGGCCAGCAGGGGAGGGCAGTTGGGAGGACCAGGCCTGCAAGGGAGGGCAGTAGGGGGTGACCAGGCCTGCAGGGGAGGGCAGTTGTGGGGGATCCAGGCCTGCAGGGGAGAGTAGTTGGGAGGGACTAGGCCTTCAGAGGAGGGCAGTTAGGGGTGACCAGGCCAGCAGGGGAGTGCAGTTAGGGGCAATCAGGCTGGCAGGGGAGCAGTTAGGCATCAATCAAGCTGGCAGGGGAGTGGTCAGGGGGTGATCAGACTGGCAGGCAGAAGCAATTAGGGGCAATCAGGAAGGCAGGAAGGCAGGCAGGGGAGCAGTTGGGAGCCAGCAGTCCTGGATTGTGAGAGGGATGTCCGACTGCCCATTTAGGCTCGATCCCAGAATGGGCCTAAACAGGCAGTCAGACATCACTTGAGGGTCCCCAGATTGGAGAGGGAACAGGCTGGGCTGAGGGACACTCCCCTCCCTCCCATGCACGAATTTCATGCACTGGGCCTCTAGTTTTAAAACAAAAAGGAACTCTGTGAGTGAGGCTAAACATGTGGATGATACAAACTTCATCAATCCTGAAGGTATAGAGATATAAAATTTTCATATTTTATAAATTTTAGTGTGAAGCTGTTTGTTTAAATAGAAAACTATGCTAAAACTGGTCTTACCTACCTTTTCCTTTATCTTTGAGAAAAACATACTTTACCACTTTCATATTGTATTTTTTCATTAATTAATTTATTCAAATATTATTGAGGCCTCATATGCCAGGCAGTCTTGTGAGTACTAGGAAAGTATTAGGGAACAAGGAGAACCTTTGCAGGGGTTACATTTAGGTATGCGTCCGGAGGGAGAAGACCTATAAATAAGTGCATTATGGAGTACATGAGAAAATGGTACTACAAATCTGATGAGATAGAATCATTCCGGAAGTAATTTAAAATCAGATAACTAGTTTATAGCAAGGTGAAGAGGGAAAAGACAGTTCTGAGCTCCATCACTGAGAGGTAACATCATTAGAAGGCAGTGGAAATCTATCTTTATTCCTCACCCATTGTACCAACTGCTGGTGAATGTCAATTTCATCATTCTAGGGGTGATTCCCCCCCCCCAAAAAAAATCTCACTTTCATGTCCCATATTGAAAATATACTTATATTGAATGCTAGAAAAGATGTAACTTTCCTATAAGTAAAATCCTAAAATAATGACTCGTTCACTATGTTTTTAATGGCTGCATCTGACCCAGAGGGCTTTTTACTTTCATTTTCTAGCTGGGGCAATTCAGTCATTGTGATTTAGTTACATGATTTCTAAAGGAAGTTACGAATGAGCCAGCTAGTTTGAGTCAGGGTGCCTTCCTAGTCTAAATTTGTTTTTTTAGGAACTGAAGGACCTTGGTCACTTTCCTCCTATTATGAAACATTACGTCCTTTTCTGGCCAGGATAACTGCTTAGATTTCCACTTCTGGTTGTATCAGGTACTAATGAATATTTTATATGGCTAAAATTATTTCCTGATATAAGCATATGCTGCATGTACCCCTAACCAAACACTCAACCAAGTCACATAGCCTATAAGACAAGAAATCCTCTAATAAAGAACTCAGAGTTTTCAGAAAGCTGGTAAAATTTTCCCTTGAAAGTTTGCGGAATGTACGACATGGCTGTTCACCACATTTTAAAAATGAAATAGTAACAACTAATGTCAGTTACTTTATCTCAACTATTTGATCTTTTCCTTGCTGAAAGCCTCTAATGGAATCACTGTCTTTTTAGCTAACCAGCTTGTAGAGTATGTGGGTAGAGGTATTCAATATTTATGAAATGTCCATTTTCTCAGAGGATAGAAGCGACTGATTTTTTTCATAAATGAAAGAACATATTAATTGCTACTTGAACCCGTTACATTTTCATTTTAATTAAAAAATGGTAGAGGACATAATGGTCATGCTTTCAAAGTAAAAGCTGAACATTTCTTAAAAACATCTTGCTCAAAAGCTTCAGAGTCAAACAGCCTCTGGAAGAGGAAGGAAAGCTGCAGTTCCTGTCAACACAATTAGGAAGAGGTTTCCTAGAATCATTTTTATGTTTTTAACAAGAGTGCTTAACCACAAAAATGCAAGGACAGTTTCATTAATGGTATTCAAAAAATTGGTAGGTTCTCAGGAGTTAGAATGGTATTATAACTATGCTTGTTTATGGAACTGACATGTCCCTGAAAAACATGAACCTGGATTTGATGTAGAAAGCACTGGAAATATCTCCCAACACTAAACAGGAGCTTGAAGGCAATGTAAATGGCCTCTGGCTACTATTTTTTTCAGTAGTTACATCAGCTTTAAATTCACCTACCCTTTAGGGAAAGAGTTTGGTTAAGGGGGATTGATTAGAAATCTTAAAAAGCTGAAAACTCTTGTATTTTAATCTTCATTCTCAGTAGCCATAGGCAACTTGCCTCTATCACAGAAGCAATTCAGAACGTAAATGTTGTTAGAGTATCCTAAACTGATTGAACAAAAACAATTTTATCAAGGTATATTCCCATGCCTTATTAGTGCAGCCATTCTTATTAAACAGCAGGGGGAGGAATATAAGCCTGCATAATGGGTTCCAGTCTTCCCCCACAGTCATCCCTAAGAATGCTAGTGCATCAAATAAAGCCTTCCTAGGGTCAGAGTCTCTCAAAAAGCTTTCCCTGTGGCACCGGAATCCCAGCTTCCCACTTTTCTTCCCAGTGAGAAGTTATAATAGCTATTGGAGTGGAATCCTTAGATGACATCCAAACTGGGTCCAAGGCTCCAAAGGCTGGTGGGTTGAGAGTTGTTTGGAGGCCTCTAAACAAAAGCCGAGCTTATGAAACAGGTTCAGTGCCTAGCTCATTCTTCACAATTGGGTCCTGTTGAGTTTTTTGCATTGACAGCCTCTTAGTCATTTTTTTTTCCTCAATCAAAACAGTTTTCACGATGATATTCCATATCCCATTTTCATCGGTACATGAAATCTAGTATTGAAAGGACCAGGCATCTTTCACAAAGCACAACGGGACATTGATAACTGTGCAGATTAACTCTCGGTCCAATCTCAGGCCTTATTTCTTACTTTATGGTTGTTGTTTTTTTAGACCAGCAGGCTTTCCTTCATCAGGCTGATGATGGCTCCCTTCACACATACCCCTCAAAACTTCTCTACAGTATAAATAGAAGATCAAAAACAGATAGGAGAAAAAGAGTAAGGGAATGAACTGAAAACTGAAAGAAATGTAGTGGGAAGGAAACAAAAGGTCTGTAAAAGATGAGCTCAAGTTTCATGTTGGTGATGATTAGTCTTGCAAACCCTTCTGAGACCTGTGGAAGCATTTGCCTAAAATCCAGTTTTTTTTCTTTCTTTTTTTAAAGACTTCTAATAATGAGCAATTATTCTCTCATCTGAAGGGTTGAATCTTTTCTGAAAACGTTTGCTAAGGCCAGGCATTTGGACACTCAGTCACATGCGGCAGAACCAGGCACATGGAGGACAGCTGACTCCACAGAACCAGGGACTTGGGTAAGTGCCCAGCACTGAAGCCACCTAAAGTGACTGCAAATGCTGTCTTTTTAGGAAGCACAGAAAACTCATTTTGATTTAATAATGTTTTTATAACACAAGGCAACTTCTGGTGACTCTTTTGGTGGTGTGTTTCCAGGGATGGTAAGGGTTGGGCTGGGAAATACCTTAAATATAGCAAAAGGAAGAGAAAATCATCTTCCCATAGTTGGATATAGAAAGGTAAAAATAAAATTTTACCATGCCAAATATTTTGATTAGATTTGGAGAAAGGACTGACTCTTGGTAGCTTCTTCAATTTTTAGGTCAGAGCTTGAGGTCAAAGTTATGTAGGATTCACCGCACCATTGTATTTCTGTCTTAAGTCCTGTCCACAGTCCACCTCCAGTCAGCTACAGCGGACAGATGCTCCATTAATGGAAGCAAACAGTTTATATTTGAGATTTCTTATCAGGACTCCATCATACCAGCTAAGCTGGCTGAATGTGTAGAACATTATCTATAATTACCAAAATGGTAGGATCATTGAAAACAATGGTTTTATTTTCTTTTAAATGAAAATTATTTTAATGATTAACCTAGCATTGTCAGAAGTGACTTGGCGCTCACCTAACCTGGGAGAAGTCATCCATGACTCAAAGGAAACATTGTGATTTCCATTTCTCAGGGGGTCTCTAAGGCTTTTTCCATTCCAAGATTGCCCTTGATAAAATCAGTTGTTTTTTATATTAAGAAAGAAACTTCACTTCTTGATTTCATGTATTTAAGATAATATTTTTGGTTCTTAGGAGCATGACATTATTCATTTTGCTACTCTGAATTGGCCTCTTATAATTCATTTTAGGGGACAAAGAAAAAAATATAAACTGTCACTTTAAATAAAATTGGTAGCAACACAAAAAAGGCTTGAGTATAGTTAAAATCTAATATTTCTTTTAATACACAATAGAAAATACCTATTATTTTATTTTGCAGTCACTAGCTTTACAGTATGAAACACATATCAGAACTATTATTTGAACCATTGCTTCTGGTTATACATTTTTAAAGTCCCTAAGTGATTTTTTAGTTTTCTTCACTGACTATTATAATACTTAGATAAATATAAAAAATCTATACTTTCATTTTAGAGATTTTTAGAAACAGCCTCAAAATAAAATATAGTAATCATTATTGTTAACAGCCACATAATATAGAAGGAAGATCATGCTAGATATCACAGCAATTCTACATTCCTCTCTAGACATTTAAAGCTCCCCCACCGCCCCGTTTCAAGAAGGGCTATATTAATGATGCAGAGGTAATAAACAATTGAATTTTCTGCTACAGAATCTTATTTTAAAGGTAACTTTTGAAGCATGAGCAGATACTCACACTATAATCTATTTAGTAATGGCATCATAGAGTGCATTACTGAAGATTTATGTTTTTGTAGCTTTTTCAATAGCTTGGATGGCATTAAGTTCATTGATAATGAGAATGATAATCTTTTGCATCATTTAAATGCCTATTAGCAATGTTTGCTTGCAAGGAATTCAATTTATTTTGATAATTTACCAAAATTTCCCTTTTTTTCTGTATTTAATCTGGGTCAAGACTAGGAGTTAAGCTTGATATGGTTTTCTGTGTTTTATCTTTGTTACAAAATGGTGTAGCTTGGGAGCCAGGCCTAACAGCTTTACCAAGACATGACAAAGTAAACATCAAGCTGTTTTACATATTCAGAGTCATTGCTGATTGTTATTAGATGTCTATGTCGATTTCAAGTGGAAAATTATAGGAATTCCAAACTCTGAAGACTTCGAAGATGAGGTGAAGAAAGGTACACCTCAAAAAAGTAAATGATTGATTTGACCAGCTTCCTAATACTTTTCCAAATATTGAATGAACATGATGGAAAGTACTTTATTGCTGCTGGCCAATGGCCTTTACTGAAGCTTACAGAAAAAAATATATTAGTGAGAAAATAAAAAGATGATATTGGCTAAAATAAATCCTCTTAGACATATATTATGTCCTCTCCCCGAGATGTACGTGTTGCATGTGGATATAGTCATACACTAATTGTTTAAAGCCCGGTTGGAAAATTTCTCTAGAAAATGCCAGATAGTAAACATTTTAGTCTTTGTGGGTCTCTGCCATGATTACTGAAATCTGTCATTGCAGCTCAAAAGCAGCCATGGAAAAGACATCCACAAGTGAGCATAGCTGTATTCCCATAAGATTACATTTGTAGACATTGATATTTGAATTTTATGTGATGTTTGCTTTTCATGAAATATTTTTTTTTAATTTTTTAACTATTTAAAAAAATGTGAAACCTGCTTTTACTAATACTCTATGCAAAAATAGGTGATGGATAGAATTCAGCCTGCAGGCTATGGTTTACTGACCCCTATTTTAAAGCATTAATTTTCTAGAATTCACAAGAAGATATACTAACACCTCAAGAAATATAAAAACAAACAAACACAAAATTACATACATGGATCTTTTTTAATTTTTTATAGCGACAAAAATATCTAAAAAATATAGAGCTAAACTGTGAAAAAAGTTGCTAATCTTCAAGAACAGCAAAATTAAAGTCAGGTTAATATGATCATTTTGTTATTTCTATGGCTATATCTGTGAAAAATCCAAATAATATATCTGAAAAATATTTTTACTTTGTTTAAAAGATTGTTAAGGCCAAATAAAAATGTCTGCGGCTTTTTTTGTTTTGTTTGTAAAATTAAAAAATGAGATTAACTTGAAATGTTCAATGACATTATAGTTATCATATTTTCAATTACTATGTATGGATGCAAAATTTGGACAGTGAAGAAGGCTAATAGGAAAAAAAAATCATTCATTTAAAATACGGTGTTAGAGGAGGCTCTATGACACCATGGACTGCCAGAAAGACAAGCAAGTGGGCCCTTGGGCAAATTAAGCCTGAAATATCGCTGGAGGCAAAAGTGACAAAACTAAAGCTGTCCTAGTTGGGGCACATCATAAAAAGTCAGGGTTCTTTGTAAAAGAAAATAATGTTGGGAGAAATTGAAGGCAGCAGGGAAAGAGGGAGACCAAATAGGAGATGGGTTGACTTCATAAAGGAAGCCATGGATGTGAGTCTACAGGAGCTGTGCAGGGCTGTTGAGGACAAGACTTTGTGAACATCACTCATTCATTGGGCCGCCTGATGTTGGAGCTGACTGAATGGCACTTAACACAATGTAAACTGGCATCATTAGAGTAAGAAAGAATGAAGACCACTTATTGTCACGTATTAGAACTTAAAGCGCTATATTTGCTCATATATGCTTATTTAATAAATAGCCAGAATTCATATAACTACATTGTCGCTCAGTTGAACACACCATCTCATCATTAAACTACTGAATAAATCTTCTGTAAATTACATGAATTATACTTCCAAACTAATCCATTTTTCTTTAGATGAAATATATTGTGGAATTGGAATTCATAACTATTTTTTTCTTTCTATTTCAAATGTAATTTATCATAATTTGGATTTAAGAAGTTAAAATAATTGCATAATTAAAATACTAATCTTTTAGAGATTTTAATTCATTACCCATAGAATATATACATTTCAAAAATGTGTGTATATCAGTGAATTATGCATATTTTTGCTCATGTATTTGTATTCTGGCACAGCAATTCTATTTAGAAAGTTATTTTGAATAAGCATTTAAAATTAAAGTAATATACAGTATTTCTAGCTTCCAAAATTTCTTGCTTTATCAATTCTTAGAAATGTTTGCCATCAGTGTTAGTGGAGTGAAAATGAGACTTAGCAAAGGATTGAATTATTTAAGCTTGGTGCTTTTTAGTTTTTTAGGAACTTCAAAAACTGAAAATATTATTTACAAGGCATAAAAAATACTCACTAAACAGTATATCTAAAAGTAGGCAATTAATTGAAGCTAATTAGAGAACATAATTGTACTGACTGAGCATTTAACAAAACAATAAACCGACTAAATTTAAGCAATTTTTAATCCAAGTTTTACATATGTATCTGTAATTTCAAATAAAGTTCTAGACCCCAGATTCATTTTGTTTTGTATTAAAAACATATAAAAATCAATGTAAATTATTTCTAGCAATGGGTGGGTTAATTTGAGAATATTAATTATTTAGATGGATTTGGAAATATTAATTTCATTAATAACATAATCTTTAAAAAGTGAAGCACTATCCTGACCAGGACTAGATGTTGACATCCTTGATTTTCTGCATTGTGATAGTATGGTACCACCCACTTTGTATCATGATAACTATAGTTAACAAATATATCTTGAGAATCTACAGTGGACCCGTCACTCTTCTAGATCCTAAATACAAATGTGAATGCAATATTCTTGACCTCATGAATATTGAGGTTTACAGATTTATCAGGGGAGAATGAAAATGTACATCTTAGTCAACTGGGGTGATTTTGACCCCAGGAGACATTTGACAATGTTTGGAAGAGATATTTTTGAGTGTCATAACTTGAGGGAGAATGCTCCTGGCCTGCAGGAGGTAGAAACCAAGAATGCTATTAAACATCCTATGGTGATGTTAAAACATCCTACAGTAAAGAATTATCCAGTCTAAAATGTCAGTAGTGCTTGATCTAAGTGTAACACATTTTTAGATCTACTATTTTAGAATGTTGCACAGACTCTGATGAGAACACAGAAGAGTAATTGGTCAATTTGACAATTCAACAAAGCAAGCAGGGTTGTCTTAATAGAGGAATAGTTCAAAAGAAAAGCTATGTCTGAGTTGATTCTTGAAAGGCTGAATGGAGAGATGTTCCTGTGGAGGGGAGGAATTGGGAACAGGAGCTTTCCAGACTGGGGCAGCAAAATGAGCAAAGGTGTGAATGTGGAAAATATCTTCTTATCTTTGAGAACTATAAGAAGTCTACGCTGGGTAGACTGGGTATGGGAGTATTAAGACTTGAGGTTTGGGTGAGTAATTAAGAAATTTATCCTGAGAGCTTTTCTTGCTCCATCATAGAGGTAGATTTTCTCTTGAAGATGGGGGAGAGATTGAGGTATCTTAAAAAAATCAACAAAAACCACACCAAACAAACAAACAAACAAAAACACCCAGATTTACTCATGGAGCTATGCTATGGATGCAAAATATTAATCTCACATTTTAACTTGGCTTTGCAATTATTTCAATTTTAAAATTTTCACCAGAAAACATACTGTTTTATTTCCATTAAGAGTTAAACTGCATTTTCATTTTTTTGGAGCATATATCAACTTTCAAATGATGGCTTTCTGACAGTGTTACAGACCAAGAGGGAACTAGTGTATGATTTCTTACTTGTAAATTTCTTACAGATTTACAAGTTGGCTGAGCCTCTCTCAGGTAGCAGAGAAATAATTAGAAATTTGAACATGGAGTTTTGAACAGTAATACTTATACTTTCAGAAGGTCTTATTTTATTTGCCCAGCTCTGTGATCGGTTGGTTAATGTGACTAGTAAGAATGGTGCAATCAAGGAAAGCCTAAAAGTCTGATCTTCCTGTAGCCCATTCTCTGTTCTTTAGCTGTAGACCATTCCGCCATCCGAGATGGCCTCCTTGAAAATGTAGGCGTTTGCTTGCTAATGTGCCACAGGAGATTGTACTGTGCTCCTGTGATTGTATCAATACTAACTCATTCTTGTAAAAAGTACTAAAATTACTAGCTCTAACACTTTATTTAACAAAGAGTTATCTGTTTTATGCAAGGAGATGAATTTTTTTTTCATCTATCAGGAAACAGAAAGAAATGGAGGTTCAGTCTTAATTCTCTATGGGTTGTTTATAACATTGTACTAGTGAGCAGAAGAGAAAACACTATTGTTATAAATTGTCTTCTCCCTATGCCCTTGAATATTTTTCTTTGCATTTCTCTTCTCTGCCATCAGTGTTCTCTTTGTGAAAAAAAAATTCCTTCTTAATTTTTTCAATTCACAAACTTCCTTAAGCAAGTATCTATAGCTTCTACTTCCTTAATATATATTTTTTAACAAACATCATCCGAAGGCAGAAATAAGTAACCAATTAGACCCTGTTATCTAACTTTGAGTCATTCCTCAGAACATTAGGACTATATTTTCTTTCAACATTATTCTTGTGGATAGTTCAGTCTAGGAATGGTATTTTTTTTTTTTTACTTGCTTTCTCTGTGAGGACAATCAAAACATGTTTGTGGGTAGGGACATTGAGCCCATGGGTACCATGTTGCTACCATGTTCTAAACCAAGTGGGTTTCAGATTTTTTTACTATAACTCAAGTCTGATATTTTACATTATGATATAGTATACCTATACCCATACATACATACACTTTTGCATTTTACAAAAACATCCTATTCCATTCAAACCTATAATATACCATCCTATTCTATTTTATGAAAAGTGCTATTCTTGACCTACTAAACCAATATCCTAGCACAATAATTATTTCAAAAAGCTATTCTAACCTAAATCCATGATTTTGAGGGCCTATGTAGCATCCTTCTAAGGGTCTCAGTAAAACTCTCAAGAATGTGTAGATAGTTTGAAAACAAAGCTGTTCTTTATTCCATTGCTTTGATTTATGTTTAGTAAAGAGTTAATTTATTTAGATTTTCAAATATCATATATAGGAGAAAATGAGATTATTTTATGTTTTTTAAATACTTAGTCCCTACTCTTCAAGTCCCACTTATATTTTTTTCATGGAGTCATCCAGTGAATGAACCAAACTAAACACCCACTGAAATTCACTTAGCAGTTAATTATGTATTGCTGGGTAAAACCTTTTGTGTAAATCTTTGAGTCAGAGACATTTTATTTTGGTCATGATAAGCCTTGGTTTTTATACTGTTCTTTTTTATTTTATTAATTTTATTAAAATTTTCAATGATTACATTATTATAGGTGTCCCCCTTTCTCTACCTCCCACTTGGCCCACCTCCATGTCCACCCTTGCTCCCCTTCCCTTGGCCTTCACCACACTATTGTCCATGTCCATGGAGTATGCATATATGTTCTTTAGCTAATCCCTTCACCTTCTTTAACCAGTCACCCACAAAATAAAATAAACTCTCTAGAAGATATGGGATTCCCAAATGCCTGTAAAATTAATGTTGAAATTTTCCAAAGGCCCTGATTTACTAGTTAGGATACAACGTTGTCTGCAATCTCATCCATGATAATGCATCCTTCTGGTAACCTCCTTCCCTGCTCACCTCCTTCCCTCTCACTTACCTTTGACTGAGATCCACTATAAGGACAGCTTATGTTACCTGCCGTGGCTCACAGCCACATCTAGAGCTTGTTTGGTGCTTTGGATCCTGGAGACCATTTGTTTTATGAGACAGGAGCTGAAAAGTTGTACCTAGAGTTGCATTTTATATTCCTAAATCTGGCTATTACAGGTTTATGATTTTGTTAAAATTATGTTCATCTTACCCAGGACATAAAGCTCATAAGCTATCTTCTAAGAAGTGGTAGCTTTCCTCCATTTCATAAATCTCATTCTCCAATGTCTTGATCCATTGCCTTTGATCTTATAAATAAGTTAGGCTGATTTCTGCCTCTTTTCCCTAACTCTACTAGGTAAAAGATGAAATGTCCCTTAAAAAGTTTCTACAGCTAGGTCTACTTTGTTATAGTTATTAAGTCACTTAGATCATGTAGGTCCTTATTTTATAGATAACAAGGGGACCTTAGAGAGGCAACATGAGTTATTTAGGTACTACAGTTAGAATAAGTTACCTATAGGTCACTTGATTTTGAGTTTTTATTATGATAAATTTAAAATACACAAGAGATTAAAATAATATGATATTTAATATTTTGCCATATTTGCTACACACATAAACACACACACACACTTTTTTGATGAGTTATTTAAAACAGAAATATTGATGCTACTTGAAAGTCAGGATTAATGTTTAAGACCTACCTTTTAATTACTGATTTTCAGAGTAAGGATTTGATGTGATGATCATTTCAATTCATAAAATAGAAACTATTATTATGGTGTTAATTGAAAAGTTTAAGGAGAAGTGTTTAAAGTTTAGATTCTCCCTGATTTGAACATCAGTTTTTAAGTCATGTTTGGATAAATACTACTTGACCTGACTGGCTGAAACTTTTGTGAATCTGATTTCATCATTCCCCAAGTATCATATTTTGTGGATGCAATTTTGTTATTAAGCAACAGCTAAATTAGCAATATTAGAAATTATTATCTCAGGACCTGCTTTTAGTTATCTTTTTTAACATTATCTATAATGAGTTTGCACTAACTGGGAACATATTTAGCCACTTGGAATCAATTCCCACATCTAAAAGCAGAGGCAGTCTGATCCATGCCTCCTTGTTTTTGGGTCTGTTCTTGTTTATCAGTCTATGTTGTTCATTATTTCCCCTAGATGAGTTAGATCATGTGCTATTAGAAATACACTTATAAGAACCGAAAATGAGACAAGCAATAATGGTTATGCTGACAGGCAAATGAATCAGTCTGTAGTGAGTTTCTTTCTGGGCCACAGTTCTTTTGAGACCCAATTTCAATGTCACACAGTTCCTTATGTGTACATGTCAGCCATGACATTTCAGTTCTGGATGGTGGACAAATGGTGGTAATGCTGGTCCAACCCTCTCTGGTTTGGTCCTGGGAAACCTGTAGTGTCGCACAGCTGTTAACTGCTAGTATGGCAAGGCGACGTCAGCCTCTTCCATTTCTGGACTGCTTCTCTTCTGTCTTGATGGCTGGGTTAGTCCTGTCGATTCCTCTCTGTTGCTGGAATCCACATGGTCTCGGAATTGTTTTCCTCTTGTGCCAGGTAAAATTACTGTACTTCTGATGATTGCTAGCGTGGCTAGAAAGGCGTTCTCAGGCATTCTTGGGTTTCTGGTTACCTCACAATTTCTTCCCTGAGGTTTGACATTCTGAATGATGTTTCTCTGTTTCTGGATCAATTTTTTTCCCACCATCAGTTTATGTTGTTCATTATATTCCACAAATGAGTGAGATCATGTGATATTTATCTTTCTCTGCCTGGCTTATTTCACTAAGCATAATGTTCTCCATCTCCATCCATATTGTTGCAAATGGTAGGAGCTCCTTCTTTTTTACCACAGCATAGTATTCCATTGTGTAGATGTACCACAGTTTTTTAATCCACTCATCTGCTGATGGGCACTTAGGTTGTTTCCAAATCTTAGCTAGGGTGAATTGTGCTGCTATGAACATAGGGGTGCATATATCCTTTCTGATTGGTGTTTCCAGTTTCTTGGGATATATTCTTAGAAGTGGGATCACTGGGTCAGAGGGAGGGTAAGGAAGGGTGGGAGTAAAGGGGAGAGATCAACCAAAGGACTTGTGTGCAAGCATATGAGCCTAACCAGCGGTTAAGGACAACAGGGGGGTGGGGGCATGTGTGGGGAGGGGTGTGGGCTGGGAATGGGGGAATGAGGACAAATATGTAATACCTTAATCAATAATGAAATTAAAAAAAAAAGCAGAGGCAGCTTCGTTGGCTTCAGTGTATTTCTCAGAGTGATGAAGGTTAATATTACATCCCCCCAAAAGCTCAACAAATAAAAAAAAATCATGAACATTAATGAGAACAGGGTTGAGAATGTATTTGAGGGAGAGTGAAGTGCTGTTTTACATTTACCAGCAGCCTATTTTATTTTGTGATTATTGCTTCCTAAAGACCTTTGAAGCTTTTGAGAAATAAACAGAAATATAGACACAAGGGAGGAGGGGATAAAACCAATAGCAACTTACTTAGGTTTCTTTCATGTAATTTTAATTTTGCCATGTTTGCCTGGGGAAGAACAAAGCCATCCGGAAGTGGAAGGGTTACAGCCTTCCTTTAACACCATGGAGATTAGCCTGTGGGACCGCTCACTGATTTTACTGGTATTGCTTATTAAATGACAAGACATAGATATGAGGGTGTTCCAGATTTGCCACCTCAGCGATTGTCAAGGATAGGGCAAGAAATTGGTAGAAGATCTCTAAAGCTTCCTGATGTAGTAAAGCCAGAATTCTGAGATGGAGGTGATTTTAGAAAGAAGACCTCGGGGAATTTATCACTATTTTCTCCTGCAGTTATTAAAACGTCATGGTTTCATTGGCTCTTTATAGCTGGAAGTGATCTTAGTCTTCTCCTAGTCAAGCACTTCATTTCACACATGAGGTAACTGAGAGTAAGGCACATTATGTGACTTCCCAAGACCACACAGATAATTCATGATGGAATGAGAACCAGAGCCCAAGCCTATGGTTTTATTTATACAAGGATATACTAGTTTACATTGCATAAATGTCATGTTACGTGATTAATAGGCAACATGAAAACAAAAATATCTCAGTGAGCCTCTAGGAAGGTTTTGGGAGGCCTTGCCTAAGGTTTATGATGATAAAGCAATGTTTTTTTCCAAAGAAATCTTTCATTACCCCAAGATCATAAAGGTACTCCTATAAACTAACTTCTAGAAGCTTTAAAGTTATTAATGTTGTTATTATGAAGCTAACGTTTTCCTTTTGATTAAAAGCTTTTTAAGGGTAGAAATTTGTATTCAGAAATGTATATTCTGTGCATTTAGTGAAGTCACACCAATCTGACATTTATCATATAAAATTCAACTATGTAATCTTGGGAGGAAAAGAGAAATGTAATTAATTAAATAATATATGTAGACTTCCTGTTATTCCAGTCAATGAATTTATTTATGACTCTGTAGATGTGAGACAGACCACATCAAACCGACATCCTTCAGTTGATATTGGTTCCCCTGTAACTCTCTTAGTGTAAGCATCTCAACGCACAGTGGATGATTTTAGTGTTTACAGATGCGGATTCTATGACTAACATGGCTTTTGAAGCATGACAACCATGTATTCTGTGATTAATGTGAGGTTTCCTTGACGCTCTATATTGAATAATTTAAAAATACATTCTAATGTTTTTAAGGATTAATATTCAATTAAAGCAGTAAATAACCAAACCTAGCCATTCTTAAAGATTTTAAGTTTAAATTCAGACTTTTAGTCTATAAGTCCAGTAAATTTTACCAATTATTTTTATGGGTATTTAAATTATATTTGGTACTATATGCAAAAGTAGTTAATGTACTGAAAGGAAATCAAATATACTACATTTTAATTAAAGGATGTTTAATATGTTTGAATGAGTTTAATTATTTGTTATAACAAGCCATCTCAAATATTTAATGCTTACAGATTTAAAAATAGCTTTTAAATTTGTTTAACCTATATTTCTGTGAGTATTTCAATATTATATGTAATCTTGGAGGCATGTCCATTTCTCAGCTTCTGAGAATGTAACCCTGATAATACATATCTCATCTCTAAAGATAGCAATCAATTCAACTGTGAGAAGAAAAACTAGCTGTGAAAGCTCATGGATCATGTGTGTCTCTCTCCAGGGTTTTGTACATAAAATTTGTTTGTATCATGGGTACATCTGAATGAAGGTTTTGCTATTTCTCATTAAGTGAACTCAAATTACACAAGAGTCTGCTTTTTGCCCCTGGCAGGAAACATCTAATCTTGCCATTTCAAGATAATTCTGATTTAGAATTTAGTCACTGCTGGTTTGAAATTTAATTTCTTTGGGGTTAACTATTCAGTTACAGTCAAAATTTACTTTACCCCCCTTCTTCTAACCTCCTTATGTTTGATGTGTAGAAAGGGAAGATAGGGAGATAGGATAGTATAGGTTTAAGAGCATGGATTTTGTAGCCAGATTACCTGGGTTCAGAAGTACCTCTACCTCTTTATACGGAGTGACATAGAGTAAGCTACTTATCCTCTCTGTGCTTCATTCTTCTCACCTGTAAAATAGGGACATTTATAGTACCTATCAGATAAGGTTGCAGTAATAATTAAAAGGTCATATTGATAACTATTACTTAATAATTAATATAATAATAATTATCAATAATAATTATATAAATAATAAACTATAACATGTATGTAAATAAAATAAATAGTGCTAATTATTGTTTATATTAGCTATTTTAAAAAATTGATTTTCCTGGGTTTGGTGAGGGCATTTGGTTCATTTACCATCTTGTGATCTTATTTGGGCTTAATGGATAACTCATCTATTTGATCTTTAGATATCACCATTGCCCTTGCTGGGTCCACCATGGCAGGCATAACTTATGATTTCTTTTCTCAAAATGATGAAAGCACAATGGTTTATCCTATCTCCTACCTGTGACTATACCTTATACACATAATGTCCCACTGCTGCTGTGGGACTCAGACTTCTGACACATTCCACAGCTATCCCTGGCTTTGGACCATCCATCTTGCAGGTCTCCACCACCTAACAGCTTTCCAGCAAGATATAACACATCTTGATTTTTAATTATCTTCTCTATCTCTCTTGAAGGGTTCTGAAAGTTTTTTAAGGTGTCTCCAAACCAGGTGGAAGATTGTACGGAGATTGTATGTGAAGCTATTTTAAGCCTTCTCTTTTTCTAGATCTGTCCTATCACTGTCACTCTCAATTCTGACTTCCTAATGTTAGTGCATGTACTCTGGCATGTGTTCTTCTTGCTTATAGATTCCATGTACCTGCCTGGATATTTTTATCTAAAATGGGGAGCAGAAAGAAAACCCCACATCAGAATCTAAACACTCTTGCTTTCCCACTTCTCTTCAAGCTCCTTCCCATGGAACCGAGCATTTCATTTATGACAAATGCTATCTCACATCTCCTCTGTGGGTTTTAGTGTAAACGAAGGGCTCAGGTATCCAAGCTCTTCACATTAAAGCCCAGATGTTGGAGACTCAAAAATATCCTTTGTCTTTAACATGCAAAAGTCATGAATTTTTATGGCTATTTTCTCTAATTTGAGTTTAAAATAAGGATATTTAGAAGTCAGAATTAGGCAATATTTTCCTTTTCATATAAGTTCTATTCTCATCTTCCTCAAGGAGTGGGCCATCATAAATGATCAGGAGGAAACTTACCCAAAACATTATTCTATTACTCATGAATCTCACATAAAGATGGGAAAATTAAGAAACTTTGGGGGTAATTTTGACTATATGAGGTAAGATGCTATCCCTCTGACTATGTTAGAAACCTTCTCCTGTCAGTATATATTATATTTATATAAGACCCTCTATGATAAGCAACAGAGGCTTGCCCTGGCAACTTATGAGACTGATGCGCTGCCTACTGCACTGAGAGGGCAACTTCGCCCTGGCAACTTAAAATGAGGTTCCTATACTGCCTCTTACTATGTGTTTCATCTTTTATAATATTTCAGTTTCTGTACAGAAAAATTAGATCCCCTTGCATTTGGCCCTAATCCACTGATATCTTGTCTCTTCTCCAGCCTGCTTCCTTCAAATTTTCTCCAACTCAATATATGTACTGCAGTTTACCTGCTTGACCAAGACAAACTTGAGAGATACCCTTGACTCATTTCTCTTACTTACCTTTGCACTTAGAATTAAACACCATGTCCTGTAATTTTTGGTTAAAAAGAACATTCTAAATTTGTTTACCTCACTCAGGATATTACAATCCTAGTCCTCAACTTAAAGGCCTTCAATTGCTTCTCATTCCATTTAGGAAAAAATGGTGCACCATGGTCTCCTGGTCTGTACCTTCAGATTTTTTCTCCTGGCCCTTTTCTCTTTGCTTTGCATCATGAACCTTCTTTCAAATTTTACCCCCTCCCACACACACATCCCCCAAATTAATTGTTTTTACATATTGGGACCCATGGTTGTGCAGTGAGCTCTACCTGGAATGCTCATTTCCAGACTGTGTCTAACTCAAATTAATCCTTTAATTCTTATCAAGTGTGACACTTCTAAGAAAGTCTTTCTTGACATCTCCCAGCTAAATTAGGCTGTGAGGTTTACTTTCTTGAAGCACTGTTTACTTTTCTTTCATAGCATTTACCAAATATATTTTGTGAGAATATTTTTATGTATGTAATTACTAGTTTAATGACTATTTCCTCTCTACTTTGTAAACTCTGTAAGAGTAAGGATCATGCTTGTTTTGTTAGCCACTGGATTCCCAGTGCCCTGAGTCTGACACTTAGAAAGTGCCCAGTACAAATTTTGGAATGAATAAATAATTGAATACATTAACAGAAGAATATAAAATAGTGAAGTATTAATAGATAGGTGCTCTTTTATTCTTGAGCAAGAGTCAACAAATATGAACTTATCTTTCTGTTATCATTGCAAATGCTTTTGATGTTTTGGAAGTGGGTTAATCTTCAGCCAGAATATGTCAGCATGGTATCCCTTCTTATCGCCGATTCTTAAGCTGTGGTGGCTCATAAATATTTGTATAACATCTCAATTGAGAAAGAAATATCTTCATTCTGAAATAATCATAGTAATAGTTAATTGTGGAATTAATTAAAAGGAAAATTAAGATAGTTTCATTTTTAATTTGTTATCACATTTCATGAAATGAGAAAGTCAACATATTAACATCTTCAGAGCTGCTTTAGAAGGATGAAATATGCATGTATCTTAAAAATGAACCTGATGAATTATTATAGAAAAGCTTTTAGAGTGACTTAGTTCAATCTCTCAGTACCCCCAAAACAAGGTGCTAGAATAAATGTTCTAAACTAAACACAGATCACTTAAATGCTACTCAAGAAAACCCTGAACAGACAAGTGAGAAAGGCGGGCAAAGGGAAATAAATGAACACTCACTTTGTGTCAGAGAAAATTGGAGTAGGTTTTTTTCTTAGGAACAGCCTTTAGCATTTATACTTTCTTTTGGTATACATCAGCAACTTTAGAGTTATAAAATTTCTGAATGTCTTCTTGATGGCTAAACTTATTTCCTTCTGTTTGAGGCATTATTCTGAAAAGTACAAGTGTCTAACAAGACAAGGACATGTTCTGTTAGAGGACGTACATAATAATGGGTATTTCCGATGCAAGTTTTGTTTTCATTTTCTTTTGAATATATATGTTGCCTCTAATGTTCAAGGGCAACATGGGAATAAAGAACATATAGAATCATTTACTCCATTAGAAAACATGTTTCTTTATTAAATAGTAATGGTTTATAGCACTTTAAAACTGGTGATTTTGGAGGGCGAGCTAATAGTATTTTTTTCTGGAGGCAACACTGTGTAATACCATGAGATTTTACTAAGCAAGACAGTTGCTGACCTATATAATTGCAATGCTTTTTTGCTCTAGATCTTATCTGGGCCTTGTTGGTTGCTTTGAAGGCTAGAGTAGGGCTTTATTCCTTTTAATGTAAACTTTGATCTCTGTTAAAACACATCCATTTCTCCTCCTCCCCTTTCCTGAGAACATTAAAAAATTTTAGTCATTTAAAGTCTAGTGACCTTTTTCTGATCTTTTCTGAGGATCAGGCTTCGGTAGGTGATACAGAAGCACCAGAAATAAAGTTATGCCCCTTGTAGGGCAAGCAAGGCTGTGCTGAGAGGCTAGTTGGTCAATAAATGCAGGGGAAGGCTGGGAATGAGAGGACTGGGGCCATCACCAATGCCATACAGCCCATTCCATAATTTTGTGACTCTCTATGACAAGATACGCAGATTTTGGGAAAATGCACAAATTTTAGATTGATGTTTAGACATTTGAAGAATTGCTGTTCGGTTTGAGTATTCTATTTTTCTTCCCAATTAGAGCAGCATGATACAGACTGGCCTATATGAAGGCATAAAATTAAAGAAGTATGAAACTTTGATAAATTGTTGAGCCCACTTGTTTTTGCAAAAGTTATTTCTCAAGAGTAGATAAAAGCACTTTTGAATGTGTTCTCTTTTTTCCTCAGATCACAGGAGTGCTATTTAATAAGTTACTTTTCTTGGGCACTAAAAGCTACCTTTATTCATTTGAAAAGGTTAACATAGCTGTTCAAAATGTCCAAGGTATTCCCAGAGAATAATTTATGCATTAAAAGTGTATTTTAATTGGGAAATGTCTAAATAGAAAAAGTAAAGTACAAATTAAAGACAAGTTGATACTATAGTTCATAACTGAATTTTTTTTTCTCCTTGAGCTTCATGTATATGGATTGATTTATAACCCTGGTCATCCCATTTAAAATTTCAATACTCCTTCTCCTTTACCCCAGAACTTCCTATCATTCTTTTTACTTTATTTACCTCCATAACACTTATCACAATATAGTCTGTAATTTACTTATATAGCTTGTTTTCTTTTGACTGCCTTCTAGAATGTAAGTTCTATGCAAATAAATGTTTTTTAATGGCTGTTCTTCAATTTCCCTGGATAGTCCCAGGTACATGTAAGCATTCAATAATAATAAATAAATGTAGAAATAAATTGCTATTGATCAGATTTAGTAAGGGATTGACATATTAGATCTAATCCCTCTTATAAGAATCATATTTTTGGAAGGCAGTACCACCTCATAGTTGAGGCTGCTTTCTGGAGTCATTGTGCATTGAATCTTGATTTTAACACTGGTTGTCTGTTTAACACTAGACAAATAAGTTAACATCTCTGTGCTTTAGTTATCTCATTCCCAGGATAAGGGTAATAATTTACTTATCTCATGTATGAAGTGCTTAACAAAAAGACAAAAGTACGTTCTCATAAACTGTCACCCTTTAACATTCACTGATACTGTCATTAAATCAATTTGTGCAAAGAACAATATTCTTGATGCACTCATTGCCTAAGTGAAATAGAGCCATGACAATTAAGTAGAAGTTAAAAATATTTTGCCTCAATCATCTAAATCTTTTAGTTCAAAGCATATTTTAAGCACACATTATTCATATAATTTACTTTCTGGAAGTTAGCAGGCATTAATTTTATTTATCTGACAAGTTCTAACTAAGTCAAACAGTAGAGTTACAATTCCAAGAGTCAGGCTTGGCTTTGAAGTCTGCTCTGCCATCTCCTAGGTGTGTGGCCCTTGGTAAATCAATGAAAAACTTTAGGCCCTGTTTCCACATTTTCAACATGGGTAACACTTACATTTATGTTAACAGCTGAATATCAAGCAGAGTGTGATGCCTGGCACATAGCAGATCTCAATAATAGGAAGGTTAAAAAAATTAAATATATACAATCTAGAGAACCAGGTTTCTGACAGAACTGTATAATTTGATATAAAATTAAGTGAGAATTGAAAGTGAAATTACATTTCTCTGAATCCAAGTTTAATCTTAAGAAAATACATTAGAAATTCATATTTTGGAAGAAGCTATTTTAAAAAGAAAATTTAATATGAGAAATGTTGAGATATTTGACAGCAAATTATTTAGTATTTCCTTTGTTTTGCTAAAACACAGAGCCCACTAGTACCAGTTTAAAGATGAACATGACTCTTTTTAAAATCAAACCTCTGAATTCCTTAAAATTTAATGTTGTGTATACAACCCCTCTCCTCCCCTACCCGCATCAATTTAAATTTATGGGAGTTCTAAGTTAAGAAATGTACAAAACTTCAGGCACACATATCTTCAAGGTTATTATTATCCAACTAGAGGCCCGGTGCACGAAATTCGTGCACTGGGGAGGGTGTCCCTCAGCCCAGCTTGCACCCTCTCTAATATGGGACCCCTCGGGGGATGACTGCTGGCTCCTAACCGCTCACCTACCTGCCTGATTGACCCCTAACTGCTCCTCTGCGGGCCTGATTGCCCCCAAATACCCTCCCCTGCTGGCCTGATCACCCCCAAGGCTTTTATTAGTATAGATATGACCCTGCACAGAAAATTTTACTAACCCTGCTTTACAATAAGGGCTTGACGATTGAATCATTAGGACCAGACACCAAGATTTCCTTTCTTTGAATAGTGGAGGGAATACTTACCTTGTCTTTAAGTTGCCCGGAAATTAAAATGAGATAATGACTTAGAAAAGTATAAAAGCATCACATAAAGACAACTGTCTTTTTAATGAAGTGGCAAAATGAAAAACACTTTTTATTCTCCCCTTCCTTCCTTTACAGCTTTTATTTAAACTTTGAAATTTATAAAAATTTCACTCCAATTTTCATTTCTTTACATTCAACATTATTTTGTATTGGTTTCAGGTTTTATATTAGTTACAGAATAGTGGTTAGACAATCATATACTTTACAAAGTGTTCCCCGATATTTCTAGTACCCACCTGGCATCATACCATCATTACAACACTATTGACTATATTCCCTATTTAAGTGACAATGGGTTTACAGGTTCCTTTCAGTCTTTCTTTTGTGTTTTTTTGTCCGTCCTTTTCTTTCTCACTTCTTCCCTCATTTTCTTTATATAGTATCTCAATTGGCCATCAAAGCTCAGTGAAGGCACTGGGACAGGCTTCATCCATTTTACAGACCAGGAAACTGAGGCCAATTCCAGTTGGCTGTGGAACTTGACTCAGGAAGCCCTCAGAGCACACAGGAAGCCCTCAGAGCCATGCTCTTTGCGCTTCCTAAGGGGCAGCGGCCCAGCAAACAGAACAAACCTTCCAGTCAGGCTTCCGAGCCTCTTTCTCAAGCACCTCTTCATTGCGGATGCTCCACATTCTTTCCTCTCCCCCCATTCTTTACTGCCCCCCCTTCTCCGAAGCAGGTGGAAGGCTTCCCACTCACTGCCTAGGCATGCTCTGCTATGGGGCAGGGTGTAGCGAGCTTGCTTTTGGGTGAAGGCAGGAGCAGTAGTCACTGCCTCTGAAGTGTGAAGGCCGCCTGAGCGAGGCCCATTAGCACTGGGAGCTTCTCTGAATCACCTCAGTCAGTCCAGTACCCTGCAGTGCAGCACCCCTCCACTGAGGTGGCTCCATCCCTCAACCCCCGCCTCAGGAGTGAGGGTCCTTGCCCCTCTGCCAGGAGTCCTTCCATGCCCCTTGACCCCTGGCTGGGCCCACCCATATCTTGGGGGCACTATAGAACTTCCGTCTCTCTGCAGATGAAGCAGATCCCTGCCCTAGGTCTCTGCAAAGCTATGAATCTGTGGCCAGAGGCCTGGTCTGGGTCTCAGCAACTACATGCCTGCAATGTTCCCAGGGACCCTGGGAGGGGCTGGGCGAGTCCTGCCACGCCCAACCTAGGGTGGCGATGGCCCCCGGATGCCCCCGGAACGCATGGCTCCGCCCAAATCGCCCCCCCCAGGGTGGCGATGGCCACCCGGGACACCCGGCAGCGCCTGGCTCGGACAGGACACGCCCCCTGGGTGGCCATGGATGCGGACACCCAGGGAGCACCGGGCTCCGCCTAGACACGCCCCCCGGGTGGCAATCGCCATGCTGACACCCCGGGAAGCGCAGGGCTGGGAGCGGACCCGCCCCCCGGGTGGCGATCGCCATGCTGACACCCGGGGGAGCGCCGGGCTCGGCCCGGACCCGCCCTCCAGGGTGGCGATAGCCAATCGGCTCAGACCCGCCCCCCCCGGTGGCGATCGCCATGCTGACACCCCGGGGAGCGCCGGGCTCGGCGCGGACCCGCCCCCCCCCCCCCCGTGGCGATTGCCATGCTGACACCCCGGGGAGCGCCGGGCTTGGAGCGGACCCGCCCCCCCGGGTGGCGATCGCCACTCGGCCCGAACCCGCCCCCCCCGGGTGGCGATCGCCATGCTGACACCCCGGGGAGCGCCGGCTCGGAGCGGACCCGCCCCCCCGGGTGGCGATCGCCATGCTGACACCCGGGGGAGCGCCGGGCTCGGCCCGGACCCGCCCTCCAGGGTGGCGATAGCCAATCGGCCCAGACCCGCCCCCCCCGGGTGGCGATCGCCATGCTGACACCCCGGGGGGCGCCGGGCTCGGCCCCGACCCGCCCCCCCCCCCCCCCGTGGCGATCGCCATGCTGACACCCCGGGGAGCGCCGGGCTCGGAGCGGACCCGCCCCCCCCCCGGGTGGCGATCGCCATGCTGACAACCCGGGGAGCGCCGGGCTCGGAGCGGACCCGCCCCCCCGGGTGGCGATCGCCATGCTGACACCCCGGGGAGCGCCGGGCTCGGAGCGGACCCGCCCCCCCCCCCCGGTGGCGATCGCCATGCTGACACCCCGGGGAGCGCCGGGCTCGGCCCGGACCCGCCCCCCCCCCCCGGTGGCGATCGCCATGCTGACACCCCGGGGAGCGCCGGGCTCGGCCCGGACCTGCCCCCCGGGTGGCGATCGCCATGCTGACACCCCGGGGAGTGCCGGGCTCGGCCCGGACCCGCCCCCCCCCCCCGGTGGCGATCGCCATGCTGACACCCCGGGGAGCGCCGGGCTCGGCCCGGACCTGCCCCCCGGGTGGCGATCGCCACTCGGCCCGAACCCGCCCCCCCCGGGTGGCGATCGCCATGCTGACACCCCGGGGAGCGCCGGGCTCGGCCCGGACCCGCCCCCCCCCCCCGGTGGCGATCGCCATGCTGACACCCCGGGGAGCGCCGGGCTCGGCCCGGACCTGCCCCCCGGGTGGCGATCGCCATGCTGACACCCCGGGGAGTGCCGGGCTCGGCCCGGACCCGCCCCCCCTGTGGCGATCGCCATGCTGACACCCCGGGGAGCGCCGGGCTCGGCCCGGACCCGCCCCCCCGGTTGGCGATCGCCATGCTGACCCCCCGGGGAGCGCCGGGCTCGGCCCGGACCCGCCCCCCCCCCGTGGCGATCGCCATGCTGACACCCCGGGGAGCGCCGGGCTCGGAGCGGACCCGCCCCCCCGGGTGGCGATCGCCATGCTGACACCCCGGGGAGCGCCGGCTCGGCCCGGACCCGCCCCCCCGGGTGGCGATCGCCATGCTGACACCCCGGGGAGCGCCGGCTCGGCCCGGACCCGCCCCCCCCGGGTGGCGATCGCCATGCTGACACCCCGGGGAGCGCCGGCTCGGCCCGGACACGCCCCCCCGGGTGGCGATCGCCATGCTGACACCCCGGGGAGCGCCCGGCTCGGAGCGGACCCGCCCCCCCCGGGTGGCGATCGCCATGCTGACACCCCGGGGAGCGCCGGGCTCGGAGCGGACCCGCCCCCCCGGGTGGCGATCGCCATGCTGACACCCCGGGGAGCGCCGGGCTCGGCCCGGACCCGCCCCCCCGGGTGGCGATCGCCATGCTGACACCCCGGGGAGCGCCAGGCTCGGCCCGGACCCGCCCCCGCTGGTGGCTATCGCCATTCAGACCCCCGGAACTTACTGGATTGCCCGCAGCCATCTTGGTCTTCCCAATGGCCGGATGGGCCACCTGGAGTCCCACCCCCAGCCTCTGGCAGGCCCAATCATGGGCATAGCGGAGGTGCGGTCAATTTGCATGTTTCTCTATTATAAGGTAAGATTATCTATCTAATTCTCTATTGTTGGTATTTTATAATTTGGCTGTGTTAGGCCGCCTTGTACACCTTGTTAGCACCACAGTAGGGGCGCTGGTTCCTGCACTTAATTACGGTGGAGAAGAGGGGAGATGCTTCTACTCTGGATCTCTAACCAGAGTTTGCTGGAGCCACAGTGGAACAGCAGGCACCTCAGGCCACCCCACAGCAGACCACAGAAATAAGATTCTACCTGTGACAGGAAGCTCAGCTAAGTTTTCTGAGCCAGATCAGGACTGGAGTACATTTGTCTAGAACTGCACCCGCCCAGGAGCTAGGGAGTCTGCTTTGAGGACTGTAAAGAGTTTCAACATGCTACTTTCCTTTCTTTAAATCCCAAGTGACCCTATTTCAGAAAAGAACTTTAGGAACTGTGGCAAGGTAGCATCTCCAAGTTTGCTACTGTGAATTGATGCTCAGATTTTCTATGTTCAGGGGAAATGGTGGAGATAGGATTGGAAACAGGAAGTTTGCAAATTAATAGTTCATCATTTTGTTTTATCTTGTAGATGGAATATAAAGAGCCTCCCAAAGTCTTAAAAATGCCATAAGTACTGCTAATGTTATAAGGGACCAAAATGTAGATGCTGCCTATACAGTCCTTTCAAAAATGCCCTGCTCAATATTTCTTAATACTAAAACACAGACCAGTGCAGATAACGTTATAAATAGAATAATGTGATTCAACTTAACAGAACTGCCCCTAGTCTATGGACTCCTTTGCGTCGAGCAGTCTAGCTCCAGCGCACATGGCTTAGCCGAAGGAGAACAGGCTCTGTCACCATCTCTTTCCATTGGATGCCCTTGTACAGGGTACAACTTGCACATCAATGTGTGGTGGCCCTGAAACTAGTATTTTAATACCTTCTGTATATCCAGACTGACCATGCTGTGTTCTGATCCTCACCTTGATTTTCAAATGACAACTCTAGAGATTGACTGAAGGGGGATTTGAATCCATTTATTTGAATCTGCTTATTTCAAAATCAATGTATTTTCTGTTAAAGCAAGCTGCCTTCTAATGTTACCTTCCTTTCTTTAAAAATATTTATTAAGGATTTTAATCTCCATGACAGTGCAGGAGGTCCTATTCATGGTGTGAAGGGGAGAGGCATACCTCTTTTGGACAACCTCAGATCAGATCTAAAGTGGTAAAGCAAAAACTTACTATTACTGTCAGTAGACTCTTTCAAATAGCTTGAATTTCTCATCCATTTTTGATAAACACAGATGTGTCCAGTTTAGTCTATAGTAATAATTCTCACTCTTTTCATAATAAGGGCTTCCTTTCTCTTATTAAAAACATAATGTTTCCCCCTTATGCCCATATTATAAATACATCTGTTAAACATATTACATTCACTACATAAGAATTTGTTTATTCATTTTCAGTTAAAAAGATAATATTAAAGAGTACATAATTCAAAAATCTAAAGAAAGCAACTGATGATAAATGGCAACCCCCCCAAAAAAAAGAAACAAAAAATCCACTGAATTTATTTAGTAATAGATATTCAGATAATTTGTGCAGTAAACTCTGTTATCAGAAAGACCTGAAGTTGAATTCCAGTTTCTCTATTTGTTTTCCATGTTATTTAAACTTCCTAAGATGTATTTTTCTTTCTCTGTACCTGTCCCATCCAATTATGATAAGGAATATGAATGAGACACTGTCGGTAAATGGTCTGGTACACAGTGCCCTCTATGTGTACAGTGTGTACTCAGTAAATGTTATTTTTCTCTTATGAGAGAATATAAAAGCTAGGAAGCATTTCAGAATAATAAAATAACTCATTGTTGAAAACGCCTGACTCTGTGAATCCCTAGGAATGGGAGACGTCTCCAGAGTGAAGACAACAGTGTGGGCATAGAGCCTCAAGGGCACCTATCATGAGGTGGGGCAGGGCTGAGATAGGTGTGTGTGAGGTGGAAGATACCATTCAGCAACAAGCTGCTCTTTTTGCTAGTAGTCTTCCAAAGTCTCCAAAAGAGCAGGGATGACTTCATCTATCTGAAGGGTCTCCAGGAGCTAGACAATGAAGGTGTAGGTGTGGCCAAGAGAGCGCACATCTGGGTCAGCAATTGTGTGAGCCTTTTGTTTAGGGACTGTCCTGGGGGAGCAGAACTAATCAGACATGTGGCTATTCTCCCGAAAGTCACTAGGTTTGTGCCTGACTATTATGTTATAATGCTGAAGAAAGGAAGCTCCTGTTGAGTTAATATTTGTTCAGACTATTTTTGAGTGTAAACTCATGCCTTCCTTTCCCACATCCTCACCAAAGTGAGGTCGCTCACCATGAACTTGTTATATTAAAATGATTATTCAAAAATAAGATGTATTTCCTTCCTTTTGCTAATGACTTGAGTAATCATCCAAGGGCAGATCTTTAAGGACATCTAAAACATCATTTTCTCCCCCAAACCTCAAGCTTTTAAAGTGCACTAAGTTATTTGAACCAACCATTTACAATTTTATTTTATTTTTGCTTTTTATGCATAAACCAAAACCACCAACCTAAAAGATTATTATTATTTTTTTTTTTAGTGAAAATACTATACTCTATGAATAAGTTGGGCACTCCTGGAACATGTTTTAACTTTATCAGGCCAATAAAAAGACAGTGAGGAGAAAACAATAATTAAATACCAGACTAACTAGTGCTTAAGTATTAAAGTCAATTTATGTTTGTTTATTCAATCCACATTGACAACTTAAAAATATCATCTTCCACTACCGTTTTTGCAAGAATTCAAGGTTTTCATATGGCTAGCAATCCTCATTACCCACCAGTGAACAGCCCTTGAAGGAAACATGGTGTAGTTCCACACATAGTGCCTTTCTGTTCTCCCTTTTGCTTTATGCCTGTGTTTCCTGACAAAATGTCATACAAACCAATGATTTGGAGAAGTCGTCTGGAATTTCTTTGTTGAGGGGAAATTTTTCCAGGCATTATTTGGTCATTGAGAGCATTAGAATTCTCTGAGGATCAAGTAGTAAGTGTTAAATTTCTTTGCCTTTATGTATATGGGTATTTTTAAGTGCAAAGTTTTCTCCAAATTGGTCAGTTTGCCTGATGGTGTTCTAATCTGCCAAATACTTAGTTTGAGTTTTTCCTATTTATGTTAAAGATTTTTCCTTTTACAAACTTGATAACTTATACCTGACTAGTAGCTCTTCTATGACAAAAGCCTGGCTTTGTCGCCTTTAGCAAAATGAAGCCAAAGAATGAAAATAATTTTGACTTATTGTAACCAAAATCTCTGCCTTGTTGCTAATAATTATTTCTGACAGTCTTTGGGCCTTTCATGACCTTTGCTTGCAGGAATATAGACTGCTTACCTATCCAACAGTGAGTTAGGTCAGCCTCAGTATTTCCAGCAAGTAAGAGTGAAGGCTGGTGATAACATAATAGGTAACTCTTTTCTAGGTTTTGCAATGGAACAGATATGGTTGCTGTTGCTTTTAACAATAAGAGTACTTCCGGGGTCTGCTCAGTTCAATGGCTACAACTGTGATGCCAACCTCCACAGTAGATTTCCTGGTAAGTCTGAGCCTAATCTTTTCTCTAATTATATCTGGAAAGAGTGATTATGTTTGGAAAGTAAATCATTTAAATACATATGAAAAATGGTGTGGGGATCCCTCTATATTAAGTGGATATTAACAAATGGCAACTGACAAAAGACATTTTTCTGGAGTTGTAAATTACATCCACATTAACATACAAAGTGTTCATCGTAGTTAATATCATTATAATGGCTGCTCACAGATGTAAAAAATATTGGCTAGTGGGTGATAAAATTGGGAAAGGCTAATTTTATTCCAAATTTGCCTAATTTATGCCTTTTTTCCCTCATAAGTTAATTCAGACTCTCAAAACTGCTCATATATGCTAATAGACTGATTAGAAATAACACTTAAGAAATGATTGTGAAATATTATGCAATACTCAAAAAATACTATTTCAATAAAATGTTGGTCACCACTAAAATACCCGGCCAGCTTCAGAGTGCATTTCACAGCAACCCATCAATTTTGTGACAGGAGATTTTGACCATATTGATAAACATGTCTCTCAGCTTCCTCAAATCTCCACTCAATGAGATGTAATTCCAACAATTCATTTAAGTATTTGCCATTTCATATGAGTTAAAGTTATAGAAACACAGTTCAGCATTTTCAAAATAAAAGTTAGACAATCTGAAACTACTTTTTCAAGTCTGCCATCCAAATTGAAAAACTTCTACCACGTTTTCAATTCTCCATACCTGTCATTACTCCTGTGTCCAGAGCAGGATAGGGCAACAATACACTTGCACAGAGCAATCAGTAGGTTGTTACATAGTTGATGTGAGATTTCTAGTTTATCTGCAGAGAGGCAATCTGGCTTGCTCCAGAGTAAAGACCAAAGTGTGTGGGAATGTCTTCATGAGCTCAGACCTAGGATGCAGATGTTTGGCAGGTTAACTAAAGCATGGAGGTCAGGAAAGAGAATGTCTAAAGGTAAGTATGCAAAAGCAGGTTTGTTAATGGTTTTGAATACCAGAAATGATGTTTTGCATTGGTTTGTTTGTGTTTTACTTTTTTTTTTATTATGGAAAATTTCAAATGTATGCAAAAGTAGATATTAATAAAAAGAGCACTTATATTGATTATCAGTCCATCAATTATCAAAATTTACAAATTTTGTTTTATCTTTCTTATCAATCCCATCTCTGGAATATTTTAAAATAAATTCATAACAAAGAAGAATTTAAAAATCATTATACTTCATATGCACATCTAATAAACTTAATGATTCCTTAATATTATCTAATACTTGGGCATTTTGCTTTTAAAATATCCACATTTATTAATATGTGTCTTAAATCTAATTTAATTTATAACCGTTCCTCTCTGTCCTTTGCTTTTCTAAAATTTTATCTATCTCTTTAAGTAATTTGGACATTTGTTTTGTAGGACTCTGACACTCTAGATCTGGTTGACTGCCATTCTGACGTGTCATTTAATATGCTCCTCCTTTCCTGTATATCCTATAAACTAATTAGAGCTAGAGATTTGAGTAAAGTCAGGTTCATTTTTTTTGCAAGAATACTTGATGTGTTATTTGTGTAATAAAAGTATTTGTCTTTATTTTATAGGCAGTGAAGAGTCATTTAGTCTTTTTAAACATACCTTCTGAAGAGTTTGCAAAGGTCACATTTTGTTGTAAAAAGCAAACATTGGGAAAAGTATAGACACACATCAGGAGAGACTAGAGACCAAGAGAAATATCATGAAGGCAGTGACAGTGGGAGCATAGATACTTTGTGGTGGACTCCCACCAGCACTTAAGGGCTGATTCAATTTGGGACGTGAGAGAGGACTAGAGGATGTTTTGAACATGGATAACTGAATGTTGATACTGTTACCTGACAGCAAAAGTATAGGGCACTTGCATATTTTAGAAAGAAATTTGGGTTTGGAAAACATGAACTTGAGATGCTTTAAGAGCTTAGAGTGGCAGCGTCTGTCCAGTAGTAGGAAATATGGCCCTGGGTCTAAGGAGAGAGGTTGACACTGGAAACAGCTATGTGAGACCTGAATCCCTGTGCAGCAAGAAGTGGGGGAACAGGGAAATTAAAGTTATGAAAGTAGACTACTAGCTAGATAACTTTGGTGGTGAAGGAAAGGAAGAAGTAACCTAACTCAGCTATTTAAATGAGAAAAAAGAATTTTAGGATTAGAGGACTAGAGACAACTGAGTATACATGAGTAATGGGAAAGTACTCCAGAAATTTGAAATAATTGAGATAACAAGGAAATAAAATGTGGATGAGACTTAAGGTACAGGTCGAAGAGTTAACCTTGAAAAGTGGTAGCTGATTCTTTGATTTAGGAGCAAAGGAGAAATAAGACACAGGCAGAGGAGTTGAGAGATGCTAATGGTCTCTATCTCTGCAGTGAGGTGGGAGGCAGGGGCTCTGAGAGTGAGGGGCCAGAGATTGGGCCAGGCCCTGAGAGGGATGGTCAATGCTTTCTTACTCTGTAAAAGAAAGCCCAAATGTAAAAAGATTGCTTAGCAGAGAGGATCTAGCTGCTGTTGTAGTTATATATTTGTAAAGGTAAATAAAATATGTAAATGAGCCAGGGAGTGATTAGGACAGTAAAAGGAATAATTTTTCATATGGTAAATTTTAAAAAATTATGTTAAAACATCTATTTACAATGGTGCCCATTGACCACTTGCATCAAAATCACCTGGGCTAGTTGTTAAAGTGTGGACTCTACTACTTCACCCAAAATATGTAGTGGCAGAATCTCTGAGTATGGTGCTTGGAATCTGTATTTTTAAATCCTGCAGATGAGTCAAATGCACATTTATGGTTAAGAACAACTGACAGAGTATATTCTATTATTCTCTCAAGTCCATTCTTCCAATTAAAAGCTCAGTCATGTGTTGGGGAAACAATTAAAAACAAAAGTCTCTCAATCCAGAAATCCTCTCCACAAAGACAGTAGAGATAAAAACGCTTTTATCATTGAATAAACATTAAGCTAGAATGTGGTGCTCATCACAGGCAATCCACTAAGAGGTTGCAAAGACAGAAAGAAATCTCACTCTTTTACTCGTATATAGCCAAGCAGATGCAACCCGTTACGGATATGTTTTCAAGATAAACAATAACAAGACCTGAAGTAGGAGGACTTGACACCACCATTTGTCACATAGTTTATCCTAAAATTACTTGATAATTCTGTTAGCGTAATGGCTTTATCCAGAGGAAAATAAAATCCTCGTATCTTTATGAAAGGAGGTACTTTTGCCATCTGGAAGCGCGGATCCCACTGAAGTTAGGCTCTCACCCTCCCACGGGGTGCTTTCTTTTTTGATATTTACATTTTCAAGAGATACTTCCCAGGTCTTGAAAAAGACATTTCTAGGTCATAGAACTGACAAAAGACCTGTCTAATTTTCCACAGGATTTACATGCATTTCAAGGAGAGGAGAAAGTACTTACAATTATGTTTTCTGATGTAAATGGTCTAAAAGAGGGAGAAGTCCTTTCCTTTATTTTCAACAAGGATAACGAAGCCTCTTATTTTTAATTTCTGTTTGTCTTTATAAATCTTAGCATTTTTAGTATTGTCTGGCTTAGACAACAAATATCCAAATTTTCTAAACGTACACACACACACACACACACACACACACACACACACACGCTGTTGCAATTTAAAATTTCTATTTAAAAACATTTGAAATCCAGATAAATCAGGAATTCCAGGAGAGGCTTTAAGTTTATATGGGTACTAGAGGCCCGGTGCACAAAATGCATGCATGGGTAAGGGCCCTAGGCCTGGCCAGCAATCAGGACCAATCTGTGGGGTGACCTGCGGGGTGATCAGGGGGCCCCTGCTGGCACCCGCCTTGGCTGGCCTGGTGCTGCCCACTTGCCGGCTCCAACCCCAGCCCTCGCCAGTCACCTCCCTTGGCTGACCTGGGGCCTGTGGGCTGGGGGCAGCTCTTGTGTTGAGCGTCTGACCCCTGGTAATCAGTGCACATCATAGTAACCAGTCATTCCACTGGTTGTTCTGCCATTCGGTCAATATGCATATTAGGCTTTTATTATATAGGATTACTTTCAAGTAAGTCTACTTTTGCAGGTCATTTGCAAAAGATCAGAGTGAGCTAATAAAGCCTAGAGGTTAATTGCTCACTCCCCTCTTGACTCACTTTTCCATATCAAGATCACTCTTGATGTCATTAGGAGCTTCACAAGCAGCTCAGCTACTGAGCAGTGGCTAGAATGAGAATGAGTCTGGTACAGGAGAGGGGCTATCTAAATGCAAAGTAATGTTAATAATGAGAGTAATCATCTCACCCTATCTGACCTTTGTGTTTCATGGCATTAGAACTATTTTCTTTAATTTCCATGGCATTTATCCTTGAGCCAAGGGAAATACCATGGTCTAATTCATTTCCAATTTAAAGGGATAATATTTAATTTAAAATGGTTAACTATTGGCTTTCCAAGCTAATAGCAGGGAATAGAGATATGCCCAACTAATGTTATAGTGTGCTCTTCCCAGTATAAAACTCAAACCACAGTTGACTTTGAGGGTACCAAGGAATTATTTGACCAGAGTGAAATACATAGATAATTGCATTTGACCTCTGTTACTGATGGGTACCTTCTGGAACTAGCCCCTTTTGCGGGCAAGATGATAGTTTATATGGGTTAACCTAAACTTTCAGATTTCTAAAGAAGTCTTCAATGATAAAGGCACAACCAAGGAGAGATTAGGTTTATGGCACCATAACCTTTGTGTCCTGACACTGTTTTATGGTGACTAACCAGTTATGGGAAACTGAATGTATACCAGTGTTACATAACTTATCATTAATAAGGAAGAAAACAAAAGATTCCTACATATTGAATGCTAGGAACATTACATAATTCTCTCTTTTATTTCTTAAAACAAGCATACAACACCATTTTTTGAAAATTTTTATGATTTTTTTTTTTGAGGCAAACTAATAACATATGCCAGGGAGCAAGATCTCAAATGCTTTAGAAAATAATAGTTTTGCAGTTTCTTTTATGCATTTGAAATTAAGGGAATGTCAGGAAAGTAAAACCATTTTTTAAAAATATATATGTATTTATTTCAAGAGAGGAAGGGAAAGGGAGGGAGAGATAAAAACATCAATGATGAGAAATAATCATTGATTGGCTACCTTTTGAATGCCACCTACTGGGGATCAAGCTCACCACTTGGGAATGTGCCCTGACCTGGAATTGAACTGTGATCTCCTGGTTCATAGGTTGGTGCTCAACCACTGAGCCATGCTGGCTAGGCACAAACAACTTTTTTTTTAATCCTTATTTTATGATGAGAAAATTGAAGAATAGAATGCTGCCAAGTTAGCAATGGACAAATTTAAAAAAATTAAAAACTAAAAACTAGACTTTTTCAGTCAAACAATGATGCCTAAAAGTGAATTTTAAATAGCTTAAACAATGATATATACAAACAAAAATAATCCAGTTAAAGATGGGCTCCAAACCTGGAAAGGTATGTGAAAATTGTTGAACATCACTATCATCAGGGAAATGCAAATCAAAACTACAATGAGATATCATTTTATAGTTGTTAGTATGGCTATTATAAAAAAGACAAGAGATAATGCTGATAAGGATGTAAAGAAAATTGGTGTAGCTGCTATGGAAAACAGAATGGAGGTTTTTTTTTTTTTTTTTAATTTAAAATAGAACCACCATATTATGTAGTAATTCTACTTCTGGGTGTATACTTGAAAGAAACAAAATCACAATGTAAAAGAGATATCTGCACCCTCATGTTTATTGCAGCATTATTTAAAATAGCTAAGACATGGAAAAACCTAAGTGTGCATCAACAGATGAGTGGATAAAGAAGTTTTGATATCTATCTATTTCTATATCATCTATATCTATATCTATATCTATATCTATATCTATATCTACCTATATCTATACATACATACAATGGAATACTATCTTATCTAATAAAAGAGAAACATGCAAATTGACCGTACCTCTACTATACCCACAAGCCATGCCCACCAGCCAATCAGGAGCTAGAATGCAAATTAACCCAACCAAGATGGCGGTGGCCATGGAGCTGGAGCAAGCAGGAGGCTTGGGTTGCTCCCAGCGATGGAGGAAGCCAAGCTTCCCCCACCCTGACCTGCCCTGGGCTCCGCTCAAGGCTACAAAGTTTCAATTATAGAAGATAGATAAATTCCAGATACCTGCTTCCAGCCTATGCTTGGGTTGCTGGGGGGTGTGGCCATCCTGCAAACCAACACAGGCACCTTGCCCAGGCTACCCCATGCCCCAAGGGAACCCCCACCCTGATCCGGGTTATCCTTCAGGGCAAATCAGCCAGCCACCACCCATGCACCAGGCCTCTATCCTATCTAATAAAAAGATAATATGCAAATCGACTGTCACTCCAACATATGAGATGGCTGCCCCCATGTGGTCAAAGATGGCTGCCCCCATGTGGACACAAGATGGCTGCCACAAGATGGCCAGCAGGGGAGAGCAGTTGGGAGGAACCAGACCTCCAAGGGAGGGCAGTTGTGGGCAATCAGGCCAGCAGGGGAGGGCAATTGGGACGGACCAAGTCTGCAAGGGAGGGAAATTGGGGGCGATCAAGCCTGCAGGGAAGGGCAATTGGGGGGGACCAAGGCCTGCAGGAGAAAGCAGTTGAGGGGACCAGGCCTGCAGGGGAGGGCAGTTTTGGGGGACCCAGGCCTGCAGGGAAAACAGTTAGGGGCAGTGAGGGTGGCAGGGGAAGGCAGTTAGGGGTGACTGGGTCAGCAGGGGAGGGCAGTTGGGGGGAACCAGGCCTGTAGGAGAGGGCAGTTGGGGGTGACCAGTCTAGCATAGGAGGGCAGTTAGGGGTGACTAGGCCAGCGGGGGAGGGCAGTTAGGGGCAATCGGGCTGGCAGGAGAGCAGTTAGGCATCAATCAGCCTGGCAGGGGAGTGGTTAGGGGGTGATCAGGCTGGCAGTCAGAAGTGGTTAGGGGCAATAAGGAAGGCAGGCAGACAAGCAGTTGGGAGCCAGCAGTCCTGGATTGTGAGAGGGATGTCCGACTGCCCAGATTGGGCCTAAACGGGCAGTCAGACATCCCTCAAGGGGTCCCAGATTGGAGAGGGTGCAGGCTGAGCTGAGGGACACCCCCACCCCCGTGCACGAATTTCATGCACTGAGCCTCTAGTTCATTTATAAAAAAGGAAGAAAATCCTGACATTTGTGACAACATAGATGAACCCTAAGGACATTGTGCTAAGTGAAATAAGTCAGACAGAGAAAGACAAACAGGCAAATACTGTATGATCTCACTTATGTGTGGAATCTTAAAAAAACACATAAAAAGAGACTAGATTTGTGGTAATGAGAGGTGCGAGTGGAGGGTGAGAGAATTGGATGAAGGGTGATTAAAAAGTACAAACTCCCAGTTACACAATAAGTAAGTTCTGGGATGTCATGTACAATATAGTAATGATAGCTAAGTAAAATCTAAAAGTTCTCATCACAAGGAAACAAACATTTAAATGAATACTAGTGTTCCACAGGAAATAAAAGAGAGAATTACCTATTTAATCAATATAATTCATGGGTGGGTCAAGCAAAATGAACTGTCTGGTTTTGTGTTAGGCTTTGCTTAACCTTTGCAATGTTCTGTACCCCCAAACAAAGTAGGAGCAAATCTATACTAATAAAAGCCTAGGTGGTCCTCATGCGTGACTTCATCATAAGATGGCCACCACTAGATGGCCACCACAGAGATGGCCATCACAAAGATAGCTGCCACAAAGATGGCTACTACAAGATGGCTGCCACAAGATGGCCGTGCGCACCTGGGGGGCCCATGGCTCTGCGTGGTGTGGAGGAGGCTGGTCCTGGTGGAGGACACGGATTACAGCAGAGAAGGGCAGTTGGGGGCCATCAGGCCAGCAGGGTGGGCAGTTGGGAGCCATCAGGCTAGCAGGGGAGGGCAGTTGGGGGCGATCAGGCTAGCAGGGGAGCAGTTAGGCATCAAAAAGGCTGGCAGGGGAGCAGTTAGGGGGCGATCAGGCTGGCAGGCAGAAGCAGTTAGGGGAAATCAGGCAGGCAGATAGGCAAGTGGTTAGGAGCCAGCAGTCCCAGATTGTGAGAGGGATGTCCGGCCACCAGTTAGGCCTGGTCCCTGTGGGCCTAACTGGCAGTCGGACATCCCCCAAGGAGTCCCAGATTGGAGAGAGTGCAGGCCAGGCTGAGGGACTGCCACCCCCCCATGCACGAATTTCATGCACTGAGCCTCTAGTAATGTAATAATTACCCTAGAGAGTATGTTCTGGATCTCTGTGTAGATAAGAAAGACCAGTTCTCCTGCCTTCTTCCTCTGTAGTGGTGTTTTGGTCTCAAGTTGTGAAGAGTTTGCCTGCTTCCACTGTGCACCTGTGACTGCAATTACTGCACCCGATGAGGCAGAAGAACTGATCCAGGCAGCGATTGCTGATCACATCCTGATTAATCTACAGTGATAAAGTGCAGTGGAGAGAAGAGCAATTAGTCAGCAAGTTCAGTGGCTGAATAATTCAGTCCCTACCCTTTTTTACTTTAATAACAAAGTTCTTTATTGAATGAATTTTTCACTTTCTCTGCTTGTAGAAGCAAAACCCATATGCTTTTTTTTTTCTTCCTGAAAAAGATGACCAAGCTCCTCTGGTTTGGGGAAGCTAGTGTGGGTATACATGTGCAAAGTTTGCCTCAGTGTTCCTACAACACTGAAACAACAGCTTGCATTTGCTAACGAGAAACAGATGTGAAAAACTGAGATGGCAAGAAACCTGTTCAATATAGAGAGGAAACCTGAAATTTCTAATCCACTTTAAATTCTTCATCAGCTGCTGGCATTTCATGTAGATGAAATATCAATACCCCTTCAGGACTTCTTGCTCTTTTAGCAACAAAACCTCAATATTGTATAAAAACTTAAGAGGAATAGTAACTTTAAAAAAATGAGTTAAAGCAACATATATAGCATCTGTTCTCTAAGCAGTTCTGTTTATGTAATGCCAAATATTGCTGCTCTCCTCTTACAGGAATAGAAACAGAAATGGCATATCAATTACTCTTTAATCTGCTTAAATGGTATACATTAGTTTTGGGATGCCTACAAGGAAGTAAATTGTTTCCAGGTAAGGTTTCTATGGCAATACAATGTGATTCACTCCAGCATACAGAAAAGGCTCCTCCTATTAGATTGGAGAGATTTTGGTTCATACTGTCAATTTTAAACCAATGCTACTATGAACCATGGATACAGGTGCAATAATATTTATGCGAATACCTGCATCTGAACCGCACAGAGCCTCCATCTGCTCACAATAGACTCACCTATCCTCCCCCCATGTCTCTGACCATAGTTTCAGAGAGTGCCCAGGGCATAGCTGCCCTTTGAGGTGGACTATCTCCTTCCTTCAGTTATTAAACTGCTATGGTTTGTTGAATGGAGTAGAGGTGGGGGTAGGAGAAGACAAATCCTATTCCCAAGTTTGTTTGATACATTGCCACCTGAGCACTAGAATGGACTTATTTGGGCTAAGTCTCACAAAGTTTTTCATGAATCTTTGTTCACTGAGATTCAAATCAGCTAGTTCCTCAGGAAGAAAGTCAGATGAAACACATCTATCTGCTTCATGACTCATTCTCTCTGTCTCTCTCCTGTCCCTTATCCTATAAATTTCTCCCTTATGAGCATGTGAATCATACAAATAGATAATACATATTTGGTGGGAGTATTTGATCTCACCAGACAGAATCTACCTAAGGGTTATCTTCTGCCCAGTCAAAATATATACTTGTGATTAAGGAACTCAACTGGTTAAATAAAAGACTTGAGACTTTGGCCTCACCAGGGAGCCTGTGCGGAATGCACAAATCAGGCCCCACACAGATCTACTGAATCAGAATCTGCATTTTAATAAGACTCTAGTAATACATATGCACAGTAACATATAAAAAAGTGCCAGTTAGACATGGTACTCATAATGATTTGTTAGCTCTGTGTTGCGACATAGCCATGGTGCTTATGTCAACTTCAGAGGCTGTCATGCACTTGCTTGCTACTAATGACAATATGGATTAACAAATCTATCACTATTAATGGGAAGTGATTTTTTTAAAAAAACAACTCATTAATAATGAGGGAAGATAATTAGTCTCTAAGACTAATGCATTTAAAAAAGGTTAAGTAATTAAACAAATAATGAAAAACCATTATATTCATATTATTTAACGGGTTGAATTTTCTTAATTAGAAGTCAGAATGTACCTGACATTAAGGATTTGAATTTTCATCTAAAACTCTGAAAACAGGAATCATCTCAGGCAGTTGGCAGAATACAGATAGGAAATACGAGCTACAGATGGACAGTCTAGACAAACCCCTATTAATTGTGCACATTTTTTTTTTGTCTGTGAATCTTAGGACTTGATATTAAAAAGTTAGAAACCATGCATGCTGTTTGTGAAATAATTGAATCAAGTATATTTTAATAAACATTTGCTGAGTATTTCTTAGGCACTCTGGGGAAACTCAGAGCTTTCAATGAGTTCATAATTTAGCAAGAAAGTAAATATTCATTTCTAGATATAATGTAAGCAATATAGTAGACTCAGCTAAAGTGATGTGGAGAATCATTATGTTCCATCAGGGAAATGAGGAAAAGTCTCATTAAAGGACAATGTAGAAATAATTATTTTGTTCTCAGCCTATTTCTCTTCTTATCTGAATGCTCTCTTGGGCAGTTCACCTATTGTTATTGCTTATTATTGACATCTTGAGTATTTGATGATTCTTAATTTTATATTTTTTTCTCTGTTCTATTCTCCAAACATTAAACTCATATTTCCTACTACCTGCTGTATATTTCTGCTTGAATGTCCCATATGTACCCCCAACCTCTCAAAAACTGAGCTTATCTTTTTCCTTCCTGTATTCCTTACTTCAGGAAATAATGTACTCAGTCATGAAAGCTAGTATCAGTTCGACATTCCTTTCTCTTAATGCCATCTTTTATTCAACTTTTTATAGAATTTAGCCAGTTAGAACTATTTTATTTTTCCCCAACAATTCTTTCCAAATGCCTCTATTCTACCAAACATGGTTGTATATTACATGGTATACAGACCTCTATTGTATCATTATCGGGCTGCATTATAATTGTCTGGCTTTCTTCTATCTTCTTTACTCAACCATAATCTCCTTGTAGTAAAGGAATCTTGTTAATGTCTTTATCTTCAGAGTCCAGCACAGAGACTGATACATAATATGTAAACAGTACATACTTTGCTTGAATTTGTTGTTGACATGAAGTAGTATGTAGTTTAGATCTTGAAATTAGGAGAACTTATTTAAAGGGGTGGCACTGATTTTGTGTTTTCAACTCCTGTTCCTGTGCAACCCATTCTTTTATTATTATGCACTGACCCCCAAGATTGCTTTTTATACAGAATTTTATATTTTTATATAATTGGTGAAGGAACATTTTGAGCCACTGTGCTAACTACAAGCTGACAGCCCAATTTGGGGGTGTTACCATGTTTGCTTGTATTGCAGAATATGTGTGTGTAAATTATTTGAATAATTGCATTGATCTGCACTCTTATTATTCCAGGTAATAATAAAAAATGTTAAAATAAATATTCTGACATTAGTGAAAGGAAATGTTCTCAAACTTAAAAGTATTGACATGAGTTGAAAGTCATTCTGTCTATCACCAGCTAGGAATACTTAGCCTCATTCAGATGCTGTTCGTTTTAAGCCAGTTGAATATGCAATTGTTGAGAACAAGAACAAAGTTAGATATACTTATTGGATATGTGAATGATATGCTGAAAATATATTGTCAGTAATTATGTCTAAAAGGAAAAGTATAATTAGGTGTTCTAGGAATGGAACTTTATTGTGGATAAAGAAGTAAAGTGATATATTTAAAAATCTTCATTGTTGAGAGTATTATAGATGTCCCCTCTTTTTCCTCCAAGAATTGGATCCATCCCCTCTTGACTCCCATTTACATGGCAACCATATTCTATGAACTCCTAATCAGAACACCTTTTTATATGTAGATAGATGGTTGACAGTGTGATAGTATATTTAAAATGTAATAATTTTTAAAAATCTGAAACAAATTCATGTCTGATTCATAGGTGAAAGGAGTGCAGAACATTTCTCTAACCTGAATTCAATGAAATACTGTATTTTTAAAATTTCTATGAAAGGGTTGGCTTGGATAAAGTATCAAGGGGAAAATTCCATTTTGGCAACATAATGGCACATAAATTCTGTAAGCAGGCCTGCCATCTTAGACATACTTGGTATCTTTAAACACAAAACACTAAAAATCCAACATCTAAAGGCATTTATTCATTGATTTTTGTTGTTGTTTAATATTCAAGTATTGTCCCAAGCGGTGTCACAATTCAGGCCAGGGATTGAACAATAAGAAGAAGTCTCAAAAAAATTAATTATTGAGAGCAACTGTTATTCAGTATCTCAAAAAAATTTTACCTGCCTTTGTCAGAAATTGCCCATTGGCAGCTTGAAATAACTTACCCCCACCCCCAGAGCCTCACAAATGGACAAATTGTGCTGAATGGATGTCTTTAGTATCTACAATCAGAAAAAGATGTATTCCTTGGAAGAGGCAGTGAAAAGTCTTTAGAAAACTGGGTTAGGATGGATTTGAACAGATCCTTTTCTTACACTGCAAAATGCCTTTAGTTTGTTATCATATCTCCATGTGGGATCAGCCTGTAGCAAATTCAGTTCCATTGCAGGGGCTACACCTCTTCAGTGATAAAGCAGAAAAAAGAAGGGAGCTCTAGATCTGGACAAAGTAATCACCGCCATTTGTAAAGCTATTGTAAACATCAATAAATTCCTCTGAAGCAAAGGTGATAAAACTCAAGTCTTCAGTTGCTTTAAGCTAAGAAGAATGGTATTTCTCTTTTGTAATATTTAATGATATGTATTCACTTAGATACATTTATGACATGCCAAATAATGCAATGATGCTTGCTCTCTATTTCCCTGGGCATAAAGAGTTCCTAGTGAACCCTCTAATAGCTGAGGATTTGATGTGACATTCAGGTAGACATTGCGTTATTTTACAGAGACAGTTTTCTACATAAAGGTTTCCGGTGATCTTGCCTGCACGTTTGCCACTTGCTCTCATTCCCTGCCATTTCTTCCTTTGCATTTTAAATCCTAATGAAAACTGAACTCTCCAGCTCCAACCAGAGCCTATTGCACACTGGTGTCATTATTGACACTGTCCCCTCCATGTTACACGTTTTTCACTCTGTGCAGCTAACTCCTATTGATACGTCAAAATTCAGCTCAATGCCATCTTCTCTAGGAGGCCGCTTCTAACCAGTGGGTCTGGGTGAGGCTCACTTTCTATGCCACCCCACCTCTCTGCCCAGTCCTTCTGATACTGTGGGTCACGTCTACCTCCCCTTATGGACTGTGATCCACTTGACAACAAGGACCACTGCTTTGTAAATCCTCAGTGCGGTCTCTGGCTCCAGCACTGTATGTAATTGATTAATTAATTCATTGAACACTCACTGGAGCACATTGATGAATATCATAACTTCCTGCTTTCCAGGACTTTCAGTTTAATGAAAAGACAAATATACAATACATATATGACTCTAAGGCAACATAACAGCTTAGAACAGAGTGGAATAAATTAGATTGGGAATCATGGATGTCTTTGGGAAAAGGACAATGAAATCTGAGACCTGAAGGAAGAATAGGAGTTTCTCAGACAAAGGCTGGGGGTAGGAGTAGAATCTCAAGCAGAGGATAGAGCACATACTGAAGGCCTTGTGTATAAAACCTGTCATAGGGCTTTAAAAAGGCTTGATTTAGGTTATCAAGGAATACTTCACATACAATACCATACAGTTCTCAGGGTACACCTTGAAATTTTAACATGAACATATGCTCATGCAATCACTACCCAGATTAAGATAAAGAACATTTTCATCACCCCTTAAATTTGTTCTTATTTCTTCTATTCTAGGCAGCTCCGCTCCAGGAGGTAACCACTATTCTGGCTTCTATCAGTCTTAGTAATGCTTTTAAAGAATTGAGAGAAGTTCAGTGAAACAAATGTAGGGACCAAGGGGGATAGTAAAGAGCGGGGAATGCAGAGGCAGGTGGGCGGCAGAGCATAAGATCACAGAGAGGCTTGAGGACCAGGTTCAAGATGTGGACTTTTGACCCAAGTCAGTAAGCTATGGAAGATCTGAGCAAGGAGGTGAGATGATTGGATTCATGTATTAATGGCTGTGTTAATGAGAGGGGTTAAGAGTGGAAATAAAGGGACCAGCTAGGGAGTTAATATAGTATTACAGGGGGTAAGGTAATAGTAGCAAGGGCCAAGGAATATCCTGAGGATGGAGAAATATCAATAGATTGAAGATACATTTTGAAGTTAGTAGGCACTCACTAAACCTTTGTTAAAATTAACTCTATTCTTTTAGTAAAGAGCATCACTTAATAGCCATGTTGGCATTTAAACAGTTAATGTTGCTGAAGGCTAATAGAGATGCTGTCTCAACTGAAAGTTGTAATTATTATTTTCTATGTTAATAAAGTGTACTTCATAATGAATTCATTTTCTTTTTCTATCTGCAAGGGGAATATTGCTTGAATTTTTCCATAATAACTAGCCGAATATTGCCTTTTGGCCATGAAAAAAAGGTTTTCTTTGTTTTGTAAAGAGTTTAAAATTATTATCAAACATAGGAGTTTCCATATTGACTTATTCAGATACTCAAAATAGGATTCACTTTGCCAGCAAAAAAAAAAAAGTGTAGAGAATAAATACTCCAAAGAAATATGCCATTGAACACCTCTACCCTTGTATTAGAATTGAAGTATTTAAGGAAATTAATTCTATGCCAAAAATCCCTGAATAACATTTACTTTTTCTTAGGTGAACATCCTATCATTTAACTAAAATATTTTTAATTTGCTTGTATTCTTTTTTTGAGCAATCAATTGCATTTCTCCACATAGCCTACTCTGATTTTTTTTGTGTTAACAGTCTGGAAACCTGATGCATGCTTTGGATTCTTTATCAAAGTGGTAAAACAGAGTGTTAAAAAGTGGCAAGGTAACTGCATTAGTTTCCTAGAGCTGCCCTAATTAAATTCCACAAGCGGGGTCATTAAAACATTGGAAATGTATTTTCTTACAATTCTGGAAGTCAGAAGTCCAAAATCAAGGTGTCAGCAGAGTTATGCTTCCTCTGAGGCTCTGAATATAATCCTTCCTTTCCTCTTCCTAGCTTCCGGCGGTGGTTTGCTGGCAATCTTTGGCACTCCTTGGCTTATGGAAGCCAATTCTCTGTCTTCACATGATGTTTCCTCTGTGTTTCTGTGTCTTCACACCAGTCATATTGGATTAGAGACCCCCCTACTCCAGTATGACCTCAGCTAAACTACTTATATCTGAATAACCCTCTTTCCAAATAAGGTCACAATCTGAGGTACTGGGGTTTAGGGCACAATTCAACTTTTAACAGTTACCAAAACCAATAAAAGTAAATGCCTTTGCCTCTGGCAAATTACCTCGCAGGAAACCTCTTCATTTTCTGCATATATTTTCTTCATTACACGTAGAAAAATAACAAAATAGAGATATGAAAAGCTTGTGTGTGTGTGTGTGTGTGTGTGTGTACCTCTATAAACCTAGAATGGATCCCATCACTGCTAACCCACAGTCATGGAAAACTGTGCAAATTGTGTTTAACATTTCCATGCCTAGTTCCTTTTATTTTTTTTTTATATATTTTTTTATTTATTTTTTACAGAGAGGAAGGGAGAGGGATAGAGAGTTGGAAACATCGATGAGAGAGAAACATCGATCAGCTGCCTCCTGCACACCTCCCACTGGGGATGTGCTCGCAACCAAGGTACATGCCCTTGACCGGAATCGAACCTGGGACCTTTCAGTCCGCAGGCCGACGCTCTATCCACTGAGCCAAACCAGTCAGGGCCCTGGTTCCTTTTATTGAGGCATAGTGATTGGCAAACTTTTCTTTGACTAGTCTATGCATATTTTTGCCATATCAGAATACTATTTTTCATTTTCTTACCCTATTGGAATTTAATATAGGTAAAACAAATTGGGATTCTAATGAATGGTTTTTGTTTCTACATCCTGGATAAGATAGGTTACAAAATATCAAAGTTCTTAACAATTTGGGCTTAGGATGGATTTTAACTGTTTCTTCCTTATGATGGGAACATACATCAGGTGGTGAGCCTCACTACTCTAGATAGGAGATCTGAATAATTCAGTTACTTTAGCTATGAATTTCCTCAGTAACCTGATTTTTTTCCTACTAAATTCTCTAATCATTTGATAATACCCAACCAACATTTAACACACATCTACTATGAGGGAAACAGAGATAAACTAATCCTATACCTAAAGATCACTCCCTGAATAAGTAAATCAAGGATTGTTTTCCTGGCTCCTTTTCTTCTATACCTTTCACTTTGGATTATGGTGTATTCAAATACAGGAATGAGTTAAACAGATTGAGAGGGCAAATAAATATGTCAGGGGATGTTAAAGTCATTCTTATATCCTCTACTGTGTTTTTATGACTTATATTTGTTTTTTATGTATTTTAATTTCAGCTGAAAGAGACATCAGTGTCTACTGTGGGGTGCAGGCCATTACAATGAAGATTAATTTTTGCACAGTACTTTTCTCCGGTTATTCTGAAACAGATCTTGCCCTGAACGGAAGGCATGGGGATTCCCACTGCAGGGGGTTCATCAATAACAACACCTTTCCTGCTGTGGTTATTTTCATCATCAATCTCAGCACCTTGGAGGGCTGTGGCAATAACTTAGTGGTAAGATTCGTGTAAAATAGTGTGCTGGGTTTGAGGTCATAACTGAAAAAAAAAATCCCTTTCCATGAAATAACCAGAAGTTCAATCTATCTTTCAAGAGAAAATTCCAATAAAACTGAACAAATCACTTTCCTTTGCCTGCTTGAGGCTTCTGCTCCCAAACATACAATTTTATTTTTCAAAAATGGTTTTCTTTATTGTAGCCAGGCAGTTGAGGGGCCTGAGATGGGCTGTGCTACTCTAAGCAACATTATTTTGTGTGAATGACATTGATGAATATTTCTCTCCAGTTTGTCATTAGCTACATTCCTCATGCTTTTTATGGAAGCATCTTATCATAGAGAAATTATTTGTTCCAGTGAATTTGGCAATGAATCCCTTGGCCTATTGCTTCTTAGTGACCTCATTCAGAAAGAAAGATGAAGTATAGAAGGGAATTTTTAGAATTGTCTAGGTTTTTTGTTTAACAATGAATAATTCACACCAATGTTTTATAAAAGAGGGCTGTCAGCATATCCAGTGTGAAATTCTTCATTGTGTGAGGCTGTCCTTTGAATTTCATAATGCTTATCATTCCCAATCTTACCCATGAAATCCCAGTAGCACTCTTTCTAGTCATTGAGAATATCAAAACATCACTTCAAATATCTCCACCCAGAATAAGAACTACTAGTATGAGTCTATGCTGTCCCTTTACTTATTCATGCATTGAACACCAAAAATAGAATTGAATAAACCATTGACTCTACTGGGAATTAAAATTAATTGAAGTAAAAATGTTATGATCTGGAGAGAGTTACACTGATATTCATTTTGTACTGTTTTTTTTTTTTTTCATTTTGCTTATTTAAATACAATATTATTTGTTGGAGAGTGGGAATTTTTGAGCATGCTTCCAGAGAGGCCGTGGACTGTGCCCCATATAGAATTGTCAGTGCTGACACCAGGCCAGGCCTTGAGATATGGTCTCATGGCCCCTTCCCAGCACGTAGGCCTTCTTTCACAGAACACTCAGCTTTCTGAATAACAGGATGACCCTGTGAATAACATGGTCGTCATTGGCATGATCCTGACGTTGCTTGGGAAAAACTGTTTTGTTTTGGGTTACTTGTTCTGCAAAAACCGGATGTGGTTAATGTGCTTAAAAGCAGTCCTACACAAAGGGTGGCTGCTGCTCTCTGGTCTCCCTGCGTGGAGAATGGCAGAGCAGTCTCCCAGCTAGTCATTTGGCCCGGCCAGCCGGCTAATAAAGGCTCCCTAAATTTTAATTTGGTCTGGGCTCCAGTGTTCATTCACTCGCATCCACTCCACAACATTATTGATAAATCCTAGCAAAGACAAAAGTGAACTATGATGAGCAAGGTCACTTAGCCTAGTGAAGAAAGAGAAATTGGCTTTTCCTCTTCATAAATTATTGTTTGGGATTATGGAGGAGGCTTGCTTATTCTGAGGGCAGAGTTTCTAAGATTTGGTGAGAGAGAACAATAGGAAAGAGAGTCCTTTATCTCCTACCAGGGGTCAGCTAGAATATTGTGCCCATGACCATCCTAATCCCACAGCTTGAGTATTGTTGACACTTTATTAAAAAACATTTATTCATCTCTCTGAGTTGTGTGCAGAGAGGTTATTAAGTGGCCTAAGGGGCAATGGTGCAGGTTGATTATTACATGTCTGTTTCCTGGTGGAGAGAGCAAGTCCATGTGGAGAGCCCCAGCCTTTGCTCTCCCCCCACCACACCCCAAGGCCTTCCTTCACTAAGCTATCTTCTCTGGATTAGTCTTGCCCTGCTGCCTACAGAACAATTCAGGTAAAATTCCAGGCAAAGCATGTGTGTGTGTTTCACAGACAGAACTGGTATTTTAGTGAGAAGTCAGATAAGTGGTGAGAGGAGAGGAAAATCTGCTTGTTTTCTGATTTTGTCTTTGATGTCACCAATGTTGGAATCTATTCCAAAGATAATCCTTCATGGAAAAAATTAAGTAGACTAGTTATTACTTGAATTTGAATCAAAGTGTTCATAATGATTCTGGCTCTGTTCATGAATTATTAGCACATTAGCTTTGCCCATGTGCTCCTAGGGTCATGTATACCTAAAGTTTATTCTTTTGTCCAAAATTAACTGACAGGTTTCCATAATATCTGCTAAAAATATTTATTGAGTGTCATATAGATATTTGACATAGTGAAAGAGGCTGCATTCCTCTATGCTATTATGAAGGTCAAGAGCATTACCTTATTAAGATTATTTTTAATATGGTATGATAGTTCTTAAATTTTAGTGGGATTGGAAAATACAGTGAAAGCTCATCAGTTCCAGGAAAATACACACATGGACTATACTTTTGGGAGTTCGTGATCCCCCTGAAACCCATGTATGAACTACTGCCCTGGAAGCAGATAGAATCTGTATGTTCCACAGAGGAAGACTGGCTGAGAAGATCGACTCTCAGAACACTTGTGACCTTAAATCATTTCTTTAGAATTTATCCTGGGGGCCCCCAGATGCCGGCCTCACTGTGCTATTCCGAAGATGTGAAGGTGAACAAGGGGGTGTCACTATGGCTGAGCAGACTGCCAAGGCAGGAGGCTGCTCATGCTCTGTGGCCACTCCTATGATGGAGATAGACATTGCATGTGCAGGGGCGGGAGGGTGTCAGAAGTTTCCTAAGAAAGATGAGATCCAAGGCAGGAGTAGCATATGTCATGGTGAAGTGGGGAAAGAGGAGGCAGAGGAGTCCGCACAAAGCCCTGAGCAATAAGGGCCTATGGGGCTGGGGCATTATTATTAACCAAGAGTGGGAGCCTGGGAATATGAAGGTAAAGTGGAAAACAAGATCAGATTAATAGGAATCTTTTAAACCATGCCACAGAATTTGGAATTGTCATGAACATTTTCAACATTTTCAATCACTTGTTATAGCACTATGAACATATAATCTCTTTTTTATTTATGAACTGCCTTTGGTAAATATAAAGTTTCATTAAGTTCAGACACATATAATCACTTCAAGATAGCATTATGTTTGTTTAATTTCCAATCATGATATGTTATAGTTGGAAGAGATCCTAATAATGATCTGGTCTAATGTTTTCTTTTGCATATGAAATGCTGTGATTTATACATAGCTATTTACCATCTCAACAGGTATCCACAGTCCCTGGAGCCAGTGCTTATGGAAACACAACTTCAGTACAAATAGGAAACATTTCAGGATACATCGATACTCCAGATCCACCAACAATCATCAGCTATCTACCCGGGCTTCTTTACAAATTTAGTTGTAGTTATCCATTGGAATACCTGGTTAATAATACACAGCTTGCTTCGTAAGTTCCACTTTATTCTTGGTGTCTCATATTGCCTTTATGTTTGAGTCATTTCTTATCCTTGAAGGAATTATAAAGATTTATAAGAATTTATTTAGAAGAATTTGTTGAGAGTAGCCAAACTAATGTGATGGAAACCCTATTAGGTCTTATCTATCTATCATCTATCTAAATTGTATGGTCCATATCAAAAGCTCAAGCAATAAAATATATATTATATTTTTATATACTTATTATATATATTTCCCTCCAAATTAAACCTCAAACTAATCAGGTGTCTGCCTCAGGTTCTCTTTGCACCCTTCAAAATAGCCCAAGAACCTAAGAACTCTGGGTACTTGTGCGGTCCAGAAGGACCTGTCATATTTCCAGTGTGTAGAACATTCAGTGACTACCTTGTTGGGTTTGCATGGCTTCAGTCTCTGCCATATGCTCATTGTTGTATTCTGCTGTCTCAGAATCTGAGGTGTCACCTGCACAGATGCTGATGATTGGCAAAGAAAGGTGGCATGGCCCAGAGCCAAAGAGCTCCAGCCATAGACTGAGTTCATAGCCTTTGTTTACAGTTATGTATCCATTCATTTTTCCAAAAACACATATTTCAAGACAGGGTTATATACACATCCTGTATAATAAAAGCCTAATATGCTAAGTGTCTGGCCGTCTTGTCATCTGTTCAACCAATCAAAGTGTAATATGCTAATGATATGCTAAGACCACTCAACTGCTTGCTATGATGTGCACTGATCACCAGGGGGCAGACAGTTGACCAGTTGGGTAGTTGCTATGACGTGCATTGACCACCAGGGGGCAGATGCTCCAATCAGTAGGTTAGCTTGCTGCTGGGGTCTGGCAGATCAGGACTGAGTGAGAGGAGCAGTACACACCCTGGAGCCCTCTCATGATCTCTCCCCAGCTGGCCAACCTCCCACATCCCTCCCCAGCCCCGATCGTGCACCAGTGAGGTTCTTTGGCCTGGCCTGTGGGATCGGGCCAAAACCAGCTCTCCGACATTCCCTGAGGGCTCCCGGATTGTGAATTCGTGGACAGGGCCTCTAGTTACAAAATTAGCATGTAAATTTGTCAAGTAACTTTGACAAAATGGGATGTTCTATAGGAAGACTTCCCTCTCCAATTCCAGGGTTTGCTATCACAAAGGTATAGTTGTTGTTTAATCTTAGTTACAAGGGAATGTGAAGAACACATTTTGCTTTAGATAAAAAACATTCATAGCTGATTTTAATGGCACAATGATTTTAAATATTTTGGTCAAAAACAAGTTTTTAGTATGGAAAACAGGACAAGAAAGGCCTTGAGTCTAACAGAAACAGGTGTAGAGAAAAGCAGGTCTTGCTCTGCCCATACTCTATCTCCACACTAAACATACCTGAGTTCCACTGTGTATGGACATTCATTCAATTATTTAATAAATATTTATTATACACCAATATGTACCATGCCATCTTCAAGTAGTGAACAAAGTAAAACAAAATCCCTGATCTCATGAAACTTCTAATAGAATTGATGAAAATATATGTGCATCAGATTCAAATTCTGCAAAAAGTCTCATATAAGTAATGCAAAATGGAGGGAAAGATGCTTTTATGAATAAAAATATATATATAAAGAACAGTTTGTCTTTACTTTTGGCTGTTCTTGCCTTTTTATTATCTATCTCTAGTGATTTAAACCATATGCCCATTCCAACCAGGCCTTATTTAAAAATATGTCAGGCCTACTTAAGGATTTTAGTGCCTTAAATCTAACATTAAGGTATAGCTGGAACTTTTAGTTTGAAATTCCATCAATGTGTTGTGTGTTTTTTTTCCTAACTCTATTTTAGGTCCTCAGCTGCTATTTCTGTGAGAGAGAACAATGGTACATTTGTCAGCACTTTGAACCTGCTCCTTTATAATGTAAGTTGATGGGTGAAGGATGCTATTTTCTCTCCCACTGTTCTGAGGAACCATTTTCGCAAATGCATTTTATATAAAAATCTACTTAAAGCCACGTTAACTTTGTTATCCTTTGGTACATTTATTCATCTTTCCTACCATTTTCATATATCTTGGTGATAAAGGTGTAATAAAAATTCATTATTTCCTAAAAGTTGATAAATGACTTAAATTTATTTCATAAATGTGATTCTGCACAGTTATTCTAAGTGTCTCTCTACTTTTAAGTGTATATGTTTATTTATGTGTGTGTGTGTGTGTGTGTGTGTGTGTGTGTGTGTAGCCACAGTCAGGGTCAAGATTTGAAGAATAATAAATTTGTATTAAAAAGTTAAGAAAAATCCAAATGACACTTCTCTTGAAGGCATGCTTGGTTATGAATGTGTTAATATCTTTAACATGGCTTTTGATTGATGTCAATTCTGTCACATTTGAAATAATTTGGGTTGACTACATAATATTACCTAAATGTTCATCATGTAAATATCAACAGTGGCAGAAAAATATGAAAAGTACATGGATTTCTATTTATAACTCTAACATTAATCCTTTAAATGATATTTTCATGTTGATTAAAAAAATTTATTCATACATTTTAAATGCCTGATTTAAATATCAATTTTTCAATCTATCAACCAACATTTCTGTAAATTATGAATCTGATTTTTACATTATTATTCATGTCATCATGGCACTGAGTTATAATTCACACAACTGATTTAAAAGTCAGTGCTTTATACTTTGAATATAATGAGCTATAAATATTGTAGTAGGACATTTTCCAAAGGCATTTTAAAAAATCATGTTTATAAGTTTGTAGTCTGACACCACAGAGTTCTAAACAACAAATTAAAATCTATTGGAAAGAAGATGCTTTTGTTGGTATGATTTTCTGTCATTTCTAAATTTTCTTGTGTAAGTGGTTGCTAAGTTACTTGATTCTATAATTTCAGCAAATATGTGCCAATATCCATTCCCAATATGACCAAATGTTTATTATTATTGTGAACAATATTTTAATTTAAAAAGTTTCTATTTGATGACTGGTGTGGACTCACTATTATTTGTTATAATTGAGTGAAACAAGAATGATAATTTCTGATCTTAAAAAAAGTGAAAAATATATCCACATGGCATTTTATAATCATACTAGGGGCCCAGTGCATGAATTCGTGCACCTTGAAAGAAACTGTGGGCTGCAAGGCTGCAGTGGGCACAGGGGCGGGTCTCGGCCCATCCTCCGTGCCCCGTTCCAGTCCCTCTTGCCTCGGCCTCCGGCAGCCCCGCTCCCACTGCTGCTGTTCCCAAGTGCTGATGGCACCAGCCCCCTCACACCCACTGACAGTGCGGAGCGATTGGGGCCGGTGCCAGTAGCGGGTGCGAGCAGGGCTGGCGCCATCAGTAGGTGCTAGTGGCAGCTGCCAGCTCCAATAGCCCCTCAGGAGCAGGAGGAGGTGGAGAAGCCTTCAGGGGCGTCTGGGGCCAGCAGCCACTGCTTGCACCTGCTGATGGTGCTGAGAGAGCAGGGCTGGTGCTGGGCACTGGCAGCAGGTGCAAGCAGTGGCTCTAGTGCTGGCAGCAGGTGCAAGGAGGGCTGTCGCTGGCAGCAGGTGCAAGTGCCGGGTGGGACCGCAGCATGCAGGAGCAAAGAATTTTCAGTAACTACCAGAGGCTCGCTCCCATAACAGTGACCAGCATCCCGCCTTGGTCTGGCGCCCCCTGCTCACCTGCTCCACCATCCTGCTGCAGCTGACACCAGCCATGTTCCACACGTGCCCCCTGGTGGTCAGCGCACATCATAGCGACCAGTTGTTCAGTTGTTCCATCATCCAGTGTATTTGCACATTACCCTTTTATTATATAGCATATTATGTGAAATTAAACTATTTTCTCATTGGAAAAGCAGAAAATCAAAATTTAGACATGATAATTTCAGGAAAACTACTGTTAACGCCTTCCCTTTATTATTAGAAATAATGTAATAGTATTGTTGCTAACTAGACATAATTCTTCAGAGAGTTTCTATAATCTTAATGTTAAACAAAAGCCTGTAATTTAATGATAACTTTAAGATTTTAATTCCATGGTAAAAGGTAATGAATTGTTGGATATCAGACTATCAGTGAAATAGGTAGTGCCAGAATACTTCTCATTTTTAATCAGTTTACAATAAAAATATTACTAATGGTTGAATTAAAAATTAAATTGAATTTTAAAATTCATTTAATAACGAGTTATTTAATAGAGTTCAACCATTTCCAAAAAAAACTTGTATTTTATTTTTTATTTTTATTAACAGACTTTATTTTAAGAGCAGTTTTAGGTTTATAGATAAATTGACCTGCAAGTACAAAGAATCCCCACAGATCTCCACTGTCTGCAGCCAACTTCTATTATTTTGGGATATGCTTGTCACAGTTGATAAAGCAATATTGATATAGTATTAACTGCAGTCCACAGTTTACATTTATGTTCACTCTTAATGTTCTATATTCTGTGGGTTTTGACAAATATCTTTGACCTGTGTCCACCTTTACACAAGAGTTTCACTGCCCTAAATTACTTAAAAAAACACACATGGGACCATATTAATATTTTGCCAAGTTATAAGACATCAAAAAGTTAGTAATTTGTAATAGAAATATGTTTTAGTATACTTTCACTAATTAATCCCAAGTCATATTTATTACTTGTTGGAAACACTAACATTTAGCTACCCAAATGTGATTTTATTATAGCACTTCAAATTAAATATTATTTTAAAACCATGAGGAACCCTATCTTCCTATTTCACATGCAGGCTCTTATTTCTAATCTTTAGGAATGATGAAAAGTTGCATTATATACTTACTACTCTTATTCTCTGGTTAGTCATTTGGAGAGGAAATTTATGCTTACCCAATTGGGATTCAGTGCAATTTTTATTTCTATGTGTTCTGGGATTCAGTAAATATTAGTTGGAAAAAATTATTTATAAAAAGTAATGACTATATGGACTATCATATTTTCATATACGTGACTTTGAGTTGAAATGTGGCTTTATTTCTGTACAATATAAGTATATCGTTTTCTCCTCTGCAAAAATAGAAAGTAAGAGTGAACTTGTGAATTTAAATTGTACCTAAATATTAGGTGTCTTCTGAGCAGATACTAAAACAGTAAATCTGAAATAGTGGATGTTTTTAAAAGTTGAAGAAAAAAATCTAAAATAAATGTAATTTATTTTAGAGACAATATTGTACTGACAAGAGTAAAGGCAACTATCCAAAATAGAGAACTATCTTTTAGAAGCAATTTTAGGAGGAAAAAATGTGATGATTCATGGTTAAACTACATTATTTGCAAATGACTTTGCAGTATAATATTTGTAAAGAAATAAGTTTCTTCTGGACAATATAAGAGAAAAATGCTGGATAGTTAGAGAAAAATTACTTGAAAGTTGGAAAAGGGAGAGTTTAGGGTTTGGCCAGTGACAAGGGCTGTGAAAGAATTCACAACTGAAAGAACAGATGTAGAATGAAAGTTTATTTTACTTTCCAGGAGAGGAAAGGGCCAAGTATTGCTAGTCAATACAGCTCAGGGAAGAGAGGGTGGCCTACTCTTTCAGGCAGTGGCTGTTATTAAGCGACAAGGAAGGAAGGGGGATTCTGTTGAAATTGAGCAGATTCCAGGGGTTGTCTTGAAAAGTTACCATTTGTTTGCTTTCTAGGAGATAGTACCACAAATGTCCCAGGGAGGTGTCATCTCAGTATTTCTCCCAAGCCTGTAAAGTATTTCTCCCAAGCCTGTAAAACAAGCTTAGAGAAAAAGTTATAAATAATTTAAAAGAGGCTTGTTTAAAGGGGAGGAGGATGGGGGAACTTTCTATTAATTAGAGATAGAGATTCCTTGGTGTGAATTATCCTTGAGTTGTGGAAACATCAGGGAGGAGGGGGATGCAAGAATGTAGCCTTGAGAGTAGCTTATCTTGTTGCACAGTATGAACAGAGGAGCTAACAATCTTGGGGTTTAATTACCAGGTGTTTTTCATAAATTGTGGAAGGCCACAGCAAAGAAAAGGAAAGGTCTTTTTCTGTCCTTAGAGGGAGCCAGAAAGATAATTAAATAAAAATACTACCTATCTGAAATGGCTAGAGGAGCTATTATCATTTATCACAGAAATAAATAAGTACAGCATATAATCTCTCATTTATGTAGCTTATTTGGGAATGAAATATTCCACATGATTGCAACTTTTTAAAAAGTTAAACATACAAACTACTACTGTTTTAATTTTAAAAATTCAAAATCTGTTGCTTTTTTCCAGCCTTTTAAAACATATGCTCTGTATTTTGTCTTGCTTGCTTGATAACTTTGAGATTTCATAATGAATATTTAAAAATTATTTTTGCTACAAAATAACAATATCTTCAGATTTACTGAATTTGGGAGAAACAATTTACCTCCAGACTAAATGATTTGACAGTTTACAACTCTATCGCATGCATTTTGACAACTTGGAGAACATATTGGTCTCTTTTTTTGGTTTTCTATTAAATTTGGTAATTTGAAATTGCCAGAAAAGTGATTTTGGGTAAAGACTTTCCAGTGTATAAAGACATTCAATTCCCATGGCTAAGGGCTTAAACTAAAGCAGGTATAATTTAAATAAACTTTTTAAATAAATGAAATATTAGTTTAAGTAAGCTGAATATTGACAATTGAATATGAAACAAACAAAACATTAACCATTGACTAACAGATAAGTATAATTTAAATTCACTTACCATCATATATTGTAAACTAGGGGAAAAAGATTTATGCATGGAAAAGAATTTGTTACTTGCATATGGTTTAGGACAGTTTAGACGAGAACTAGAAGATTAACTAGGTCCTTTTTGGAGTTGGTTTGGTAGATTTACATTGATTTGTCCCCTTTTGGATGACATTACTGTTTTAAATGGTAAATATGCTGTTGTTGGAAAGGCAATAATGTATTGTTTATTTTTTTCATCATTAGGATTCAACCTACAGTCAACAGTTAATTATCCCAAGTATAGGATTGCCTTTAAAAACCAAAGTATTTGCAGCTGTGCAAGCCACTAATCTGGATGGCAGGTACTTTCACACTCTTATCTTTTGTTGGTTAAAATATTTTTGCTGCCTAAAACCTCATGAATCACAAAGTTAGCTCATTCCTTTCAATTTCAAAAATACTGTCATTGCCACAATGTTTAATCATGCTAATAAACAGAAATAACAAATTATAAAGATTAAGGGGTAACACTCATTTTTATGTCATTAATTGGAAAAATAGCAAGTCTTCCAATAAAGAAGGAGAGGTAGTGACTGGAAGAGGGCATGGGAAATCTTCTGAGATGCCAAAATGTTCTGTTGTTTTTTCTCCTGAAAGATGATTAATCAGATGCTATCATTTTGTGAAAACTTATGATTTGTGTGCTTTTCTATTTGTATGTTACTATTCAATAAAAAAGGTTTATTAAAAAATCAAAGAACTCTCTTCACAAGAATCTTCACCAAATTTATATAAAACAATCCTCAGAAACATCTCTCTGTAAAGAAAAACCACCAAAAAAAATCATTCCATTTCCATATGATACTTAGAAAATTTAGAATGATCAAAATGGAAAGAGAATTCAAACGCTAAAGATCCAATCCTGTCCTATAAAAATTTAATATGTAAATGGCTTATTTTGGGTTTCTCACATATTATTACTTAAATTGTGTATCCTGAAGAGATTATTATACTCTAGAAATTTGGTTCTATGTTAGCTTCTCTCTCTCTCTGTGTTCTTTTATTGGCATTCAATTCCCATGGATTAGTAATTTTTATAACACCAGAGTAGAAATGAAGTAATGTATACATGTACGTATAGTCTGTCCTTGTGGAGGAAGGCTGTGTCTTTGCCTCATGGCTTTCTTCTACCCACCACCACTGATTCTGGCATAATGTAGAGTGTGTAATTTACACACCAAACTCCTTTGCTGTATGTGGTATTGTAATATTCTTGTCATCTGTTAGAGACACTAACTTTTGGAAACAGACTACCACTGTTCACAGTGAACTTAGAAGCATCTATGCAGCTCACTTTTGGGTTTTGTTTCCTCAGGCTTTGACCGTCCACTTGCCTTGTACGCACATCCATTTGATGTAGGATGGCAACTTATTACAGATTTTAAAACACCTTTGAGTTCAGGAGAATGTCCTAATCAATAAGAATCTTCTGCAAATAACTAATAAAAAACTATATTTCATGGGGTAAGACAGTTGTCAATATTTACTTGCCTTACCCAAAAGGAGTTGTGACTCTGGATTTTGTTTGCCTCTTCCTGCAGATGGAATGTCTTAATGGATTATTGCTACACAACCCCATCAGGGAATCCAAATGATGATATTCGGTACGATCTCTTCTTTAGGTAGGTGTCTAAGTCCTGCACTGATAGCAAAAACTAAATTGTAGGTAATTGAATTGGAAAATACAAGCCATTGATACACATTATAGGGCACTTTTATAGTTTTCAAATGTGAAGTTTTATATTTTGAACTTTTATTCCTTATAAAGCTGTAAGTATAAAAATTGAGACCCGTTTTCAACAGGAAATGCTGATAAGGCTATTGTTGAATGAGAGTTGCAAGTAAGTTAGGTTCATCAAATATGTTTTATTCATGTTTAGGGTATATGGGAATATTTCACTGTCTTGGCAAAAGCATGGCTAGGCTACTATTGTCAATAAGAGAAAGGCAGTGGGAGGGTACTATTTATTCACAGCTAGACTTGACTCTTCACAAGTTAAAAGGAGAGTAAAGTTAAAGTAATGGTCTAGATAATTTAGACCCCAAAATGCTTTTCTCCATTTATCAGTATTTAATATGAAAGTATAAAATAGCCTCCTATTCATTTTTTTATTAGAGCCAGTAACTTCAACTTCATTCCCCAATAGACAGTGATAGAGTGAATGTAATCTAAATTTGGGGAAAGGGGACATTGATCATGAAAACATTCAATCATCTCAGTTCCCTTTCAGCATTTTTATCTGATAGCAGAACAGACTTGAGAGTCAAGCAATGGCTTCTAATCATCCTTACAAAATGCAGTTGGCCCAGATCACTGCTGCTAATTGACACACGATGGGAGTAATATGATGAGAAACCAAAAGAATTTGTTTTATTGGCTAATCAAGGTGAACATGATGTTCAGAGGTTATGGTCAAACTGATACTCATATTGCATTGCTGGAAGTGTTAATTTGGGCAATATTTTTGAGAAAAGTTATCAAAAGCCTTAAAAGATTTCATGTTCTTTGACTCTATGTTTACAAATTGGGAAGCATATTCTAAAATATTGATAATTTTCTGGTATATCAGTGCTATTTAAAATGGTAAACATGGGAACAAAGTGGATGTTCAGCAATGAGGAAATTGCTAGGTGAATTACGGAGAACCAGTAAATTGAGAGCTCACCCAGGCACTGCAATCATGTAATTATTTATAAAATAGAAAAAAAAAATGGTTGGTTGTTTTTTACTTTCTCCCTTTCCATCTCCTCAGTTTTTCTATACTTGAAATATATAGTTCTTATAATTTAAATGTAATAACTATAAAGTGAAAGAATCATATCTGATTATATGTACAGCTACCCTCATTTATGTTATATATGATAGAAATGACTGTAAGGAAATACATAAAATGGTTCACAGAGATTACTAATGCATGATGAAATTGTGGATAATTTTGTTTTGACATTTTTCTTTTTCCAAAATGTCTATAATAATCACAAATTGCCAATGTGGAATACAATTATCAAACTTCTATCTGGTATTACCCTGGCTTCAGCTTAGTTTTCAGTCTTTTCAGTTTTCTTGTTAGAAACTATAGAAGAGTGAAATGTGTAACTAAAAGAAGTCTCCAAAATGCCAGTTTCAGTAAAACTAGGAGGAAAAAAAGCCCATAGAAAGTCCAAAATATGATAGTGCTAATAAAAACAGTTAAGATTAAGAGAAAATGGTGGAATATGATCATGAATAAACTTGAGAAACACAGGGCAGAGAAAACTCAGCTGCACAATTACATTATTAAAAAAAAAAAATTGCCTGTCATTGTAAAACAGGAGGGTGGCCCATGAATTGGGGAAACCCTTGAGGAAGGTCATTAATATTCTACATTGCCTTATGAGTCCCCAAGGTAAAAACAAAACAAACAAACAAACAAACAAACAAACAGGTCTGGGAAAATCCAACTCTTTCATATATGAACTAGAGGCCTAGTGCACAAAATTTGTGCATGGGGGTATCCCCTTTCCCCAGTCTGCACCCTCTCCAATCCAAGACCCCTCGGGGGATGTCTGACTGCTGGTTTAGGCCCGATCCTAAACTGGCAGTCGGACATCCCTCTCACAATCTGGGACCACTGGCTCCTAACTGCTCACCTGCCTGCCTGCCTGGTCAACCCTTACTGCCCCCCCCCCTGCTGGCCTGGTCGCCCCCAACTGCCCCCCCACCAGCCTGGTCACCCCTCGCAGCCGCTACTCAGTCATTTGGTCGGTCCTCACTAACCCCCCCTGCCAGCCTGGTCGCCCCATGCAGCCTGCTTGTTGAGTCATTAGGTCATCCCTCACTAACACCCCTGCTGGCCTGGTCGCCCCATGCAGCCTGTTCCGTCATCTGTTTGGTTGTTTCTGTTGCGACGGTCGATTAGGCTTTTATATATATTCAATAAATGAAGGCATTTCTGACAATGTTCCTATATACTACAAAAGAAATGCAAAAAATGTCAGAAAAAAAATTGTTAAAGATGAATTAAACTCATTAGGAAAAATATTTTCATGTGCTGGTAGGATAGCTCAATTGGTTGGAGTGCCATCCCATACACCAAAAGGTTGTGGGTTCAATCCCCAGTCCAGTTGTGTAGTGGAGGTAACCAACCAATGTTTCTCACATTGATGTCTCTCTCTCTCTCTCTCCCTCTCAACATATCCTGGGTGATGATTAAAAAACTTATAATAATAATAAATGTTGCCATGAAACAGATAGATTTATAATCAAATATTCTAACAATTATTTTGTTTTACAATTTAAGAAGTAATTATATTTATGAAGATACAATCAAAAGAACTCAGGTCAGAAAGAACAGTAAAATTTAAGGCCATGAAAATGTGAAAAGGGAATTGGGAAAATTTTAGATGAAATTGAAAAAAACAAATCTATTGAAATGGAGGACATAATTAGAAGGCGTGCAAAGGAGAATAGACACAGCAGACAGCACAGTGTGGGATATGGAAAATAAAAATAAGAAATTCAATTAAAGAGAAACAAATGTGAAGGAGACGATAAAAATGTTAGAGTAGAAACAATAGAAATAAAAGATGGCAAAAGGAACTAAATTCATGTATAACATGCATAATTGGAATCCCCCAAAGAAACCAAAATAATAGAATAAAACAAATATCCTCTCTAATAAAATGGTACTATGCAAATTAACCATCACTCTGCTACATAAGCCACGCCCACCAGCCAATCAGGGAGAGTATGCAAATTAACCCCAATCCAAGATGGCTACAGCCACAGTGAGCAAGGTTTCCCAGGTAACGGAGCAAGCCAAGCTTTCCATAGCCGTTGCAGGCCTAAGCCTCCACTCAAGCTACAAAGTTTCAATTATAGAAGGTAAACAAATTCAAACAAATGGCGGCAGGATGGAGCTTGAGAGAGCAGGCCAGGGTTGCCGGCAGCAACAGGGGAAGCAAAGCTTTCCGCACACCCTGGCCGGGCCCACCCACTTAAGGCAACAAAGTTTCAATTATAAACCCAACACAAATGGCTGCGGGCCTCAGAGGGAGCCCCAGGCTTGGCTCCGCTCCAGGCTACAAAGTTTCAATTGTAGAAGGAAAATAAATTCCAGATACCAGGGCCTCCCCTTGGGTTGCCAGGGGGCGTGGCCAGCCTGCAAACCACCACAGGCCCCTCACTCAGGCTGCTCCATGCCCCAAGGGAACCCCAACCTGATCCGGGACACCCTTCAGGGCAAACCACCTGGCCCCCACCCGTGCACCAGGCCTCTATCCTATCTAATAAAAGAGTAATATACAGATTGGTCATCACTGCAACACACAATATAGCTGCCCCCATGTGGTCAAATATCCTGCCCCCATGTGGACACAAGATGGCCACTACAAGATGGCCAGCAGGAGAGGGCAGTTGGGAGGCACCTGGCCTGCAAGGGAGGGCAGTTGAGAGGGACCAGGCTTGCAAGGGAGGGCAGTTGGAGGTGATCAACCCTGCAGGAGAGGGCAGTTAGGGGTGACGAGGCTGGCAGAGGAGGGAAGTTGGGGGCAAACAGGCTGGCAGGGGAGCAGTTAAGCATCAACCAGGCTGGCATTGGAGTGGTTAGGGGGTGATCAGGCTGGCAGGCAGAAGCAGTTAGGGGCAATCAGGAAGGCAGGCAGGTGAGTGGTTAGGAGCCAGCAGTCCCAGATTGCGAGAGGGATGTTCGACTGCCGGTTTAGGCCCGATCCCTGTAAACCAGCAGTAGGACATCCTTTGAGGGGTCCCAGATTGGAGAGGGTGCAGGCCAGGCTGAGGGAAACTGCCTGCCCCCCCCCCCCATGCACAGATTTCATGCACCAGGCCACTAGTAGTTAATAAAACTCTAAAATTATTAAATAAATGTGATACTATGCAAGACTAGACACATAGATGACAAAAATTTGGAAAAGTAAGCTGAGAAATAGATCCAAAACGTGAGAATTTACATTATGGTAGGCTGTGATATCACAAAGCAGTGGGATAAACAGAGATATTTTAAATAGTGCTGGATAATGGGTAACCATGAGAAAATATAGCACTAGATCTGTAGTATACTTCACTCAATACACCATAATGAACTTTACACAGATTATTAACTTAAGTATAAAAACTACACCTTTAAAAGTGGTAGAAAAATATATTAACACTAGCGTTCCCATTGCAGGAAAAATCCTGCAATAGGGTTTCCTGCTGCACTCTACCCCACCCCACCTCCGCTCCTCCCTTGTCCCCCGGCCTGCCTTCTCCGCCAGCCCGCCCCACTCTCCTTCCTTCTCCCCCGGCCCCGCCTCCACTCCTCCCTTCTCCTCCCTCCGGCTTGCTTGCTTCTCTGCAGCTTTGCTCCCTTCAGCATCTCTTGGCTTCTTTCTAATCTGTCTTGATATGCAAATTAGCCGCCATCTTTGTTGGGGTAATTTGCATACTCGTCCTGATTGGTTGGTGGGCGTGGCTTGGTTGGTGGGCGTGGCTTGTGTGTAGCGAAGGTGCGGTCAATTTGCATATTTGTCTATTATTAGGTAGGATAAGAAATATTTTTAAAACTTTGGAATATGGAAAATCTGTCTTCAGCCCAAATACTAGACACCATAAAAGAAAATATTGAAAATATAACATGAAAATAAATGTGTATGTGTGCACACATGCAGACACACACACACACACACACACACACACACACACACTCACACAAACTGTGAGGAATGTCCAAAGCCAAATGACAAAGTAAAACAATATGCAACTTATATATGAAGCAAGGATGCCCGTTTCCTAACATATAAAGAACTTGTAGGAATCAGAATGGAGAGGCCAATCATAGAAATTTGGGCAAAGGACATAAGCAGTTTTCAAATTAAGAAACACAAAGTGGCTCTAATGTATACGAAAAATGTAAATAATAATTATATGGTGATAGTTTATTTTTCCCTTCAAATAGGGAACAATCCAAACATTTTTTCATAGGCTTTATTCATGTAGCTCTGGGGGAAAATAGGGATTTTTTTCATATATTAACGAGGAAGTACAAAAATGTAACAGTATTTATAGAGGGTTATGTAGCAAACTCTATCAATTAATCTCACAGATATATTGCATAGATACCCTGCACATGTTCAAAATGCTGCATTATAAGGCAACCTATTATTTACTCTGTTTGTAAAAAGTAAAATATTCAAGGATACACAATTAGATAACTAAATAAACTCTGTCAAATGGAATACTATACAGCTGTGGATCACGAATGAGGAGGCTCGCTAAGTATAGATATGGAAGGATCTCTTAGGGTACATTACTAAATTTTAAAACAAGGCAAGGTCCAAACATATTGATTGTGCTACAGCTTGTGCAATAAGGAAGCAACAATAAGAATATGTTGCTTGTGCTTCTCTTTGTACATTCCCTGGCAGGACACAATGCAAGTGGGATCACCTCTGGCAGGTTTGTATGTGGATGTGACTGGTATGGACAGGGTAAAAGATGGGAGGAGACTTTTCACTATATATACTTATATTTTTTATTGTTATCATGTGAAATTACCTCTAAAAATTGACAGTAATGTCATAATCAGGAACTGATCTATTTATGTTCTATGATCAAAGTCATTCTTATATCTGTTGAGCTAGCTTATTCTCTTATTAAATGTCTCTAGCATGGCATGATTTTGTTAGCTCTTAATGTAGTGGGGTACTTTTAAGACTGCAGAGATTTATTTACGAGTCCCAGTGGGCTGGTAATTTCCAATAATATCCTGTTTTCACATTCCCTAAAATGCAGCTGTGACAAAGATCCGCAGACCACGGTCATTGAAAACGGTAGAAGCCAGCAGGGCCGCTTCTCCTTTGAAGTGTTCCGATTTGTGAAGCACAAGAATCAGAAAATGTCCACCGTCTTCCTGCACTGCGTTACCAAGCTCTGCAGAGCTGATGACTGCCCCTTCCTTATGCCAGTATGTTTCTGAGCAACTTTAGTCTAAATCATCAAATTGATCTAAGCTGAAAGGTTATCAAGTGCTCACTAATTTCTGTAGTGAGAGTGGATGTTCATCAGGTCAAACTGTTTGCAGTAGGATTTATTCATTCATCCAGTGGAGATCTATTGAACGCCGACTTTGTGCCAAGCATTGTACTGGGAATACAGAGATGCATGCATGAATTCTGAATTCAGTGAGCTTATCCTTATCCTAGGAGCAGGAAATAGTCATGAAATGAAACAAGAGAAAAATGTTATGGCACAAGGCAGACATAGATATGGGCTGTAGTAAGAGGCAGTGCCCATCATTGTGAGAGAGATGAAGCAGAAGATATTAGGAGGGTTGGTGGAAGAGATGAACCTTGAGCTGTGCCAGAAGATGGATGAGCCCTAAAGGAAAAAAAAATCAAGACTGTGAGAGACACTCCATGCCAAAGAGTGGTCAAAGTCACAGACACTTAAACAGAGTAGCCAGGGAACCTCCAGTCCTACAGTAAGGCTGTGGAGCAGAGTGGAAGATGATGGACAACCTGAGGAGGGGGCAGGGCTGGCACTAGAAAGGGAGATTGGGGCCAGATGGACTAGGGATCCCTTGGATTAAAATTAAAATCTATAAAAGGTGAGACTCTGAAGTGCTTAAAGCCATCACATAAACTATAGACCCATTTACTACTGAATAAAAAAATTCTATTGTTGACAGACCTTATAGGGTCATGTCAATATTAATCTGAGAAAAAATACAGGCACATTTTATAACATGAAATGACTTTAGTATGTTTATATTCATGTTCAAATTCACGATTTTCTTTATTGTTATAGACTAGTTTAGTTCTAACCAGCTATATCAGATGTGGTTAAATGGAGAGTTCACATTACCTTGGCTCTGTGCTGACCAACATTTCAGGGAAAGATTTATTAAAGGCTTGAGAGAAATAAAAGAGGAAAAGTTTGATAAACACAGCTCTTTTTTCAGGAGAGCCACTGAGCTGTGTAAATTAATGAGGCAATGCACTACTATAACGGGAGGAAATAAGAAATGTGGCCCAAGCCAGGATAAGAAACACTGTAGCAGTTATACGTAAAGTAAATAAATGCACAGAAGTAAATGAATAAAATTAAACATGTGGTATCTCTTCCAAAAGAATCTGCTTTCCAAATGGCCATAAGGAAACAGTTCTGTGCCGGTGTGGAGTTTCATTTGTTTTCATTAACTCCTCAGAGTTGCAGCCACAGAGAAAGGAGAGACGCAGGGAGGAGGACCACCGGGAGCCCCCAGAGCACTTCTGGAAATGCCATCCTCTCTGCGGGGCCCATCATCACGCGGAGTGGTAAGCGTGCCCCTCCTTTTGTGTGTAGTCACAGTCAGTTCCAAAATGGCTTGTTAGTTGGCTTCTAAGGAGAACACAAAGTGGTTCCTAAAGAGCGCTAATTAACTGTAAGACAAGATAAACTGCTAAACAACTTTAATTTCACAGTAGTTTCCTGTTTACTCAGCTTACACAAAGGGCAGTATTGTCTTTATCACATTTCCCTTTACACACACACACAGAGAGAGAGAGAGAGAGAGAGAGAGAGAGAGAGAGAGAGAGAGAGTATACCATCCTGGACAGTTTCACTTGCCCTTCCCAATTCACTCTACTTTTCCAGCCCTGCCCTCTGCCCCTGACAGACCTGTGTGAACTTGGTCTATAGGCAGCCTTGCCATCCAGTTTCTGGTTGGGCTTGGCCAATAGGTGACGCTGTCAAAAAATGGGAGTGAAGTCCACCCAGCTCCTGCCAGACAACTCTCTTCACAGAGCTGGTCTCAGAGCTGGTCCCTCCCCTTCACCCATTGCTCGATTAACTTTACTTTCTCTTGTGAATTCCCTACATTTTTATTAATAGTCCTATTAAACTCTCCTTAAATTGCCCAGTTTGCGTACCCATTTTTTTCTCCCAGGATCCTGAATATTACATAACCCCGTCTAATGTACTCTTTCATACTCATGAATCTACTAATGTACACAACTGTTCATACACTTATATCCTCATGTATGCAAGTACAATATTTGTGTATGTATATGCTCTCTCTCTCTCAAGTGATATTGCTTTACATCAGCATGAAACCAGAGACATCCAGAATAAAACAGACATGCAGTATAAACAAAACAAATTAAATTTTAATTAAAAAAAAAACACACCAAAAAACTAGGTAGTTTCATCTTTTGTCCTAACAAGCTTTGTGACTTGGGATTGCATTTTATTTCAGTTCTGTGGGCAAATGTTTCTCCATTTTTTAAATAAAGGTTTTGAAAAGTACGCTTAAAGATTCTTTCTAAATCTATAGTTCTAAATTTGTCTTAAAAAGCAGAATTCTGATTTGGGTTATATTTTAATATTTTTATCTATTTTATATTAGCCATAAGTCTATTGTTGTAATTCAATTAGATTATCTTTACCTCTTCTTCCATCCCACAGTGAAAAATGTTTTAAGTGAAGTAGGTGATTAAGCAAAAAGTGGTTTAGGCCTGAAAAATCCAGACAATTGCGTTATTCACTCCCCTGTGTTTGTATCAACATAGCATTAAAAAAAAAAAAAGCTAACAGGCCTTTTAAATAATGCAGACATTTATTAAATATAAAATTTCAAACTTAGTCCACACTCCTGAGAGTTTGGTATGTGTTTTGAAAGGTTTGAAAAGAACTAGTTAGTGGCTTATAAAAGGCCCAAATCTTATCTCTATTTAGCTGTCTGAAATAGCTTCTAGAATCACACTGAATGGAAACTCAGCTCTTGTTGCCAATGATTAGGAATACTTTGGGGTTGGTACAATAAAAATGTTTTTATTTCTATAGAGTGTGTCTAGTGTCAGTTTGTCCTAAGAAAAGAACCTTGAAAGTTGAGTAGATGGCTTTTTTTCTTATTAACCTCCTTGTTTTCCTTTTTACTGGAACCAAATTCAATTAATTTATTTTTTAATTTAAATATTACACATTTCAAATAATTTGCTAGTGTAAGATACTTTTCAAAAACAGCAAAATTTCTATAGATTACCAAGTAGAAGTTTCTAAATAGCTAACCAGAAATTCAGGTTTGTAGGCTTCACCTACATCATATCTAGTCATCCAAAATATCTGTGTTAAAAACTCAGTGAAGTAATGCCTTTAATCACAACACCACTGATGTCATGCAGGATTTCTTCCTTTCTAAGTTCAACTTGTTTTTACCTCATGGGTGATATTTATTCCGAAGACACTGAAGTTGTCTCTTAGTCACCTTGGGCTCTCCACTGGCAAAGCTCCCAAAGGACTATGTTCAATCAAACATTACAGACCCCTTCCTTCCTCTCTGACTCTCTGTGAATTTATTTTTATATAATTTAGATAAATAGCAATAGATGTTTCTCAATTTTTGGTGATCATGGTGGTCTCACTGTGTAGAGGACCATATATAACAATGTTTCCTAAAAAATGTATTTAGTTACTAAATATTATTTTAAATTCCATGTAAACACAGAATTTAGGAAATCAAGCTGTATCCATCCACAGGCAAATCCAATATAAACTTAATGTCCTGCTTAATGACCAAGGCAACCTTCTTTCCTTAGTTTCACTCTATTTTTACCGTAGGTCAGCTAGAATTCATCTCTCCAGATCCTATGGCCGATTTTATAGAGAGAAGTCCAATTTCAGGCTTGATTTGCTCTGGTCAAACCTCTCTGATACTTGGAAGTTTTGCTTTTTTTTACTCATTGAACCACTCCTTTCCCCTTGGCTTAGGTCAAGTTTAATAAGATGTTAAACCTCAGAACTTTTGTTTTGTTTTGTGTTTTAATGAGATCAAATCCATTCTGGTTATTTTTACCCAACATTGTTAAATCATTTTGTTAGTTGATTTAGGAAAATATTTACATCCTCAAAATTCAAATATCTATAAAATTCCTGAAGTGTTATTCTTTTAAGCTCCCAAATACTAAAACTATTTGATAGGAAAATGCTTATCACAGGGTACAATTCTGGAAATTTAAAGGTATCATCACTGAAAAACAATAGTAATATATAGTCTGTTTACATAAATTCCAATGGAGAAGTCCAAGACAAACTCTTATTCAACTAGTTTCATTGAGTATTTTCGGTAGTTAATAATTCACCCAAGTGAATTTATTTAGCCCCTATAAGAGATAGGCACTCTGGTTGGAATTTGAAATACAATAGAAAACAGGCCATAGTCTGCTCTCAGTGATCTCAGAGTTCAAAGGTAGAGATAGACTATGAACAAACATAACAGGGTAGAAAGTAAAAATTTTGAAGGCTCTGAACTTGAAATATGTGGTTCCCTTTACTATATAGGTAATTGAAAAAAAAATTTAAATAGCTTTGCCTGGCTGGTGTAGCTCAGTGGACTGAGCATCACCCATGGACCAAGAGGTCCCAGATTCAATTCCCAGTCAGGGCACATGCCTAGGTTGCAGACTAGATTCCCAGTGGAGGGTGTGCAGCAGGCAGCTGATTGATGTGCCTCTTTCATGGATGTTTCTGTCTCTCTCCTTTTCTCTTCCTCTCTGAAATCAATAAAAATATGTTAAAAAATAGCTTGTGCTAAGTAAGAAAACTATTCATTTTGCATATATCTTTGTACTAATGTTCTTGCCCCCCCCCATTTATTTCAACTACTTATATGAAAGAAAAGCAGAGAATGATAATTTATCTGCCACTTCTGGCTTTGGAACAGCTGTGGCATTGCTGTGACCACTTTTCTCCTATTGGTCCTCAGCTAACATGTTTTTGAAGAACCCATCAAGTTTAGTATTCTAATCTGATCTAATTCCAAAGGTTTATTTTGGCATATATGTCTGTTAAGAACAAGAGGACATGAAAAACAAACAAACTAACAAAAAACAGGAGTGTGGCCCTAGCCTGTTTGGCTCAGTGGATAGAGCATCAGCCTGGAGACAGAAGGGTGGTCCGGGCATGTGGGGGAGGCAACTAACTGATTCGTCTCTCTCACATCATGTTTTGTTCTCTCTGCCTCTCCTCCTTTCTTACACTCTCTCTAACAATCAATGGCAAAATATCCTTGGGTGAGGATTAACAAAAATATAGAAAAATAATTTTTAAAAAATACACAGGAGTGTGTGGTGACAAAAATTTTCTGGAAAATGTCTACCTCCCCTTTCTGGGCTGAATGGGGCTTTGATTTCTTTTTTTTTTTTAAATTGCAATGATACTAATATTGCTGGGCATCAGAAACAGCAACCAGATTAAATTATTTTCTCTACACTTATCCACTATCAAATACAATTCCATACAATATTCTAGTATTACATGCTTGATTTCAGCCATCTGCCAAATGTAGGATGCTTCCAGTTCCAGAGTCCTAGAACCTGGAGCTGGTATGGCTCCTGTGGTCTTGTGTCCCCACAGAGATTTTGTTCACAGCCAAGCCTTTGTGGGTGACATCTGGGATATTGTTCTTACAGAAGTATTGGAGATAATGTGGGAGAGGAGGGGATATTATGACTTTTCTTATTAACCTCAGGATGCAGAAAATAGTTGGGGTACTTTTGCCTAATTTGGGCCATATAGGAGAAAGGAGCTTTCTATTTTTTAATAGAAACATGTTTTAGAGCCAATGAGTTTGATTTCTAAACAAAGAATAACTGTTAGAAAAAACTTTAGAGTGTTAGATATTCTTCTCCATGTTCCAGGGGGGCAGTTTGCCTTAAGAGAAGAGTCACATGGACCTTTTGGACGAATTAATCACAGTTCCTTCATCCCATCTCTTTCCATGAAAAGAAAGTGTCTATAAGAAGGGTGTTACTTGGAGGTTAGGATTTTCCTAAGGGTGCCTTAAAAGGAAAATTGGAGCTGTTTTTCTTTTTGTCCTATAGCAATGCACCGCACCATTCTAAAGATTCCTGAGAATGCGTGCTCTATTAATTTTGGGCATTGCTCTTCAGGGATCAAACAGAGGAACCATCATTTCTGCCAAGACTCACATGTCTAAAAAAAAATGGCATCAGATGTTTTATAAATATCTCACCAAGTTCTCCCATCAATGGTTTCAAATACTGATCCTAGAGTTTTGTAGCTTGAGATATTCATCTCTGACTAAAAATATTTTTTTCATACTTGGCTAGTTTATATTATTTTAGAAAAAGGAGGCTGAGACTGAGCTTTTACTTAAACACATGTTTACTTTATCAAAGAGGCTGTGACAGATGGAAGTTTCTTCATCTGTAAAGTGGGGGTAGCAATCATATATAAACCATATGGCTATTATGAGGATTAAATGTGATAACATATAAAACAGCACTTTATAAACTGTATGGCACTACATGCACATTAATTGTCATAATATTTATCTTCAAAATCTGTCAACTGCACTCATTTTATGGTTCAAATAACAAACAGTCACAGATGCACACACAACCACATATTTAAACACAAATACAAAGTTCACACATTGTACAAGCTCAAGGGTTAATTGCTATATGATTACTAAACAGGTAACAAAAGTTGTAAAGCCAAGTGAATGTGTTCATGCATCTGTTATTATGTTTGCCAGGAAAAAGTGAAAAATCAACAGCTTCCCAGATGCAAATTAACCTACAACTCGAGCTCAGACTTCATGTTTCCCTTTCAGTTCGTTATTAAGTGTGAATTTATCTTCTTGGAGCGTAAAATGATGCTTTTGCTGATTTCGATGGGCAAATTGGCAACACTTAAAATAGAGCAGCACTAAATAATGAATATTTCTCTAGAACAGAATAACAAATGGCAGGCTATAGGGCTATAAAAAATGTAATAACTGTTAACAATTACTGCCCCCACTAACATGACTAAAGAGATGATGATGAAACAAAGCTGGCAGAAAAGAACACAGAACAGTGTATTTTGCAATTATATTGTGGCAGAGTATGGGCTTGGGGAACAGATAGATGATGAAATTTTTCACATGTGGAATGGAAAATTGGAAAGCAGAATAGTTTAGGAGAATTTTTATTATCAATTGCCTTCCCCATGGAGCTTGTGGGTGAAGGTGAAGAGACATGTTGGTAAAAAGTAATTATAGAATTATAATAAACATAGATAAATATTTGGAGACACAATATTGCTATTCTTTTGTTTCTTTTTCCCCTTCCAGATGAGACTCCAACCAACAATTCACAGCTTGGTAAGATAATTAACATATACTGAAACTAAAATTATGATTTTTTAAATTTTAAAGTTTTTTTGGTGATCAGTTGCAAATTCATAATCAACTAAATATATTACAAGTTTGTTATATTTTAAATAACAGTTCACTGAGGATTTCTGAATTCATATGTGACCTGTTGGTCAATTTTTATTGAATTTTATAGATGACTATTATTTTTTGATACCCTGGGGCTACCAAGCTTCGAAACAATCTAATCCTTTGGTTATTGAATTTAAAAAGTCACATAGATTGTTGCTTAATGTAGTGTCATGCTGTTATTCTACAAGATACCAATGGCAGATGCTTGCATATATATAGGGATAAGGTAACATGAATCTAACATTGGGCCTTCCCACTGTGTTTGTCTTATTACTTATAGGTTCTCCAAATGAACCACCATTCCAGCTGAATGCTGTCACCAGCGCACTGATATCAGGAATGGTCATTCTGGGCGTCATGAGCTTTTCCCTACTCCTGTGCTCACTGGCCCTTCTGCACAAGAAGGCACCCGATAGTTTGGTGTTGAATGGCATAAGAAACCCAGTCTTTGACTGACTGCAACAGATTCTTGCTCTGGAGAGAAGGCTCACTGTGTGACCGCAGTCTGTGTTCCATCTGAATTGAATGTGAGCCAGCACTTGATATTTGTAGGTTTGGTAGATTTCACAGTGTAGCTCTTCAGCGTGATGCTAGTGAAAAAATTTTAATAATATTGCTGTTGTCTCTTATGGTCAGCCATATTTGTATGGCACCAATGATTATACTGACAATAAGCAAATAACATTCAGGACTTATATCTTACAGGATAAGTCATATTTTATTTTATTTCAATTTTCTTGTGATTATTGGTTATAGAGATAAAAGATAGGAATAGGGGAAAAAAAGGAATTATTTACGTTTTGCCCCATAAGCATTAAAACCCAATGCACTGGCATTTAGATTTGCAGTCCTGAAATGAAAGTTGTTTTTGTTTTATTCCAGATAATTTCAGTTTGGGAATATACTTTCATTGAATTGACCAATTTAGACATCTGAGATTTAACTACTCATTCTATGACCTCCTGTATTTTGGGATGATTTCTCAAATTGACATTAATTTTCTAGAAAAACTTTTGGGAAATATGTCTTTTAAAAAATTATTGAATTTATTGCGGTGACATTGACTAATAAAATTAAATAGGTTTCAGGTATACAATTCTATAACACATCATCTGTATATTGTATTGTGTGTTCACCACCCCTAGTCAACTCTCCTTCCATCACCGTTTATCCCCCCATTATCCTCTTCTACTTCCTTCACCTCTTTCCCACTGGAAATCACCATACTCTTGTCTGTGTCTATGAGTTTTTTTGCTTTTTCTTTGCTTAATCTCTTTACCTTATTTATTTTATTTTTCTACCTAGTTGGGAAGGAATGTTGTGGAGTATCCATTTCTGATCAAACAGTAAAAGTAGTTTTTAACCTCTGAAGTGACCATTATTCCTTTGGCTGTGATCAGTTTCCCCAAGTCAGCATGTGTTGGCTCTTCTCCAGCAGCTGTGCTTCCAGCAGTCAGACAACTGCAAAGATTATTCTTAACTCAAGAACCATTATTTGGGAAAGCAAGCTGCAGTTGTGGGAAGAGGACCTTGTCCCCAAACATAAGCATAATGTTCCTATGTGGGATTTTAACGATCTAGGTCCTTTATTTTCTCCCCTAGAAGAAAGAGAAAATAGGTTAAATGTATTTTGCATATCTTTGTTGGAGTCTCCAAAAAATATGTTTCTTTCCTACAAATTTCTGATGCTGACAAAACAAATAGTGTGGAGGAGGCTTTATTTTAAAGGTGTCTTCTTGAAAGTGTCATAATTGCTATAGAATTAACAGTATTTTCTTCTAATAATAAGCTGCAAGAAGCATTGGACACTTTACCAGTTTTGCTAAAATTTTAAAAAGCCAAGTTTTAAGCAGTCTCTGTTCTTACAAGAAGAAAATACACAAAAAATCCCCACAAAAAAAAACAACCTTCCATTTGTTCAAGCTATCCACACAATTGAACAATTAAAATAATTCAGTGACAAACACCAAAACCTAGAAATGCTGTTTTTGTGTGTGTGTGTGTTTTTTTTTTTTTTATATTTTATTGACTTTTTACAGAGATGAAGGGAGAGGGACAGAGAGCTAGAAACATCAATGAGAGAGAAACATCCACCAGCTGCCTCCTGCACACCCCTCTACTGGGGATGTGCCCGCAACCAATGTACATGCCCTTGACCGGAATCGAACCTGGGACCTTTTAGCCCGCAGACCGATGCTCTATCCACTGAGCCAAACCGGTTTCGGCTAGAAATGCTGTTTTAACTATAAAAATTTCTGTAGAAACTAATTTCTATTCAACATTTGTGACCCATTTTTCAGTACTTAATTTACTATACTATATGCAAATCACTATGCAATTTAGATTTGACTCAAATAAAGTATCTATATCCTTTTTTTTTTTAAATTAACATTTTTTAATGTTGACACTATGGCAGGTATCCTCCCTTTTCACCCTCTTTGTCTACCTCCACCCACCCCCGCATCCCCTACCTTGACCTTCACCAAATTATTGTCTGTGTCCATGGGGTATGCATATATGTTCTTTGGCTAATCCCTTCACCTTCTTTATCTAGCCACCACCTCCTCTTAGGCATGGGACAGTCTATAAGTACCTACACTCTAAAATTAATAATTAAATAAATCATCAAATCAAAAAAGTGCCTTTCTTCCAATTTGCCTGAATAGTTCAGAAGAAAGTGTTTATGTTACAATATTTAGCTATATAATGGCATCAACTTTCTCTTTCAAGGTGTAGGCATAATCAGATTGACGTGGGATCTGGAAAGTCTCTGGATAATTTCTTCAATATTAAGTCTACTACTTAAAAAACAAATCTCCTCTGTGATACTTCACAATAACTTTGATGTGACCTTCTGAACTATATCTGTGTTAACAAATTTATTTTCTAATATAAAGGGAAAAATTGTGCAAAAAGAAAAATATGGACAATGGTACTTATGTGACCCTAAGTGTATGAAGATCATATTGAAATATTCTGGAAAATCTCTACTTCAGATACTTTAAGTGAACTACCATTGGCCTGAGGATTAAATCCTATGAATAGGACATAATATCATTGCCACTAGTTTGTCAGTTTGATTTTTGGATTTTAGGATGGCTGCTGTTTCAGCTATTGACCTTTTAACTTATGTACACCATATTGTAAAACTGAATAACAGACATATCATTTTGCAAGCAATTTAAATCTCATATTATTTTTTGCCACCCTTTCTGCATAAAACCAGATCTGTTTTATATACCTTTGTTCTTACAAACCTGCTGTTGCATGTAATATGTAGCTATACTAACTATTCTGGTTACTATAGTGTGAAAACCTTACAGAATATGTGCAAATGTTCCTTCAGTTTTAATACCTCAGACGGTTGTTTGCACTTCAGGGGTAAGGTGTGATGATATGTAAAAAATGATTGTTTAATAAAATAATTGTAAATGAATTTTGTTAAAATAGTGAGATTAAAAAAAGATAATTCTCCTTTCTATTCTTTTTTAAGTTATTTGTTATTTTTTATTTATTTATTTATTGTCTAAAGTTTTACATATGTCTCTTTTCCCCCCAATTGACCCCCTCCCCAGCCATTCCCACCCTGGGCAAGCCCCCACCACCCCAGTGTCTGTGTCCATTGGTTATGCTAATATGCATGCATACAAGTTCTTTGGTTGCTCTCTAACCCACCATCCCCTGCCATTTGTCTCTGGATCTATTCTTGTTCATCAAATTATGTTTATCATTATATCCCACATATGAGTGAGATCATGTGATATTTATCTTTCTCTGACTGGCTTATTTCATTTAGCATAATGCTCTCCAGTTCTATCCATGCTGTTGCAAATGGTAAAAGTTCCTTCTTTTTTATAGCAGCATTGAGTAAATGTACCATAATTTTTTAATCCACTCATCTGCTGATGGGCACTTAGGTTGTTTCCAAATCTTAGCTATGATAAATTGTGCTGCTATGAACATAGGGGTGCATATATACTTTCTGATTGGTGTTTCTGGTTTCTTGAGATATAGTCCTAGAAGTGGGATTACTGGGTCAAATGGGAGTTCCATGCTCAACTTTTTGAGAAAACTCCATACTGTCTTCCACAATGGCCACACCAGTCTGCATCCCCACCAGCAGTTCAGAAGGGTAGGTTTAGTTCTTCATTGAATGCTTTGTAGAACTCCTCTGTAAAGCCATCCAGACCAGCGCTTTTGTTCGCTGGAAGATTTTTGATTGCTGTTTCAATTTCTTCAGTAGTTATCAGCCTATTCAGGTTTTTTGATTCGTTTTGGTTGAGTTTTGGGAGTTTGTATTTTTCTAAGAATATGTCCATTTCATCTAGGTTGTCCATTTTGTTGGAATAGAGTTGTTCATAGTATTTTTCATAATCATTTTTATTTCTGTGGGATTGGTTGTTACTTCACCTCTTTCATTTCTGATTTTGTTTATTTGGGTCCTCTCTCTTTGCTTCTTGGTGAGCCTGGCTAGAGATTCATCAATCTTGTTTATCCTTTCAAAGAACCAGCTCTTGGTTTTGTTGATCTTTTGTATTTTTTGTCTCTATGTCATTTATATCTGCTCTGATTTTTATTATTTTCTTCCTTCTGCTTACACTGGGCTTTTCTTGTTGCTCTCTTTCTAACTCTTTGAGTTGTAGGGAGTTGTAGGGTTAGATTATTTATTACCATTATTTCTTGTTTTTTGAGGTAGGCCTGTAGAGCTATGAACTTCTCTCTTAAGACTGCTTTCATTGTGTCCCATAGATTTTGGATTGTTGTGTGTTCTTGTTGTTTGTTTCCATAATGCTTTTTATTTCTTCTGTGATCTCTTTGGTAACCCAGTCATTGTTTAATAGCATGCTATTTAGCATCCAGGTGTTTGATTTTTTTAATTGTTTTTATTGTAGTTGGTTTATAGTTTAACACCATTGTGATCTGAGAAGATGTTTGATATGATTTCTATCTTCTTGAATTTGAAGAGACTTTGCCTGTGTCTGAATATGTGGTCTGTCTTTGAATATGACCCATGTGCACTTGAGAAGAATGTATATTCCGTGGCTTTGGGGTGAAATGTTCTGAAGATGTCAATTAATTCTATCTGATCTAGTGAGTCATTTAGGATTGATGTTTCTTTGCTGATATTTTGTTTAGAGGATTTGTCTAGTGGTGTTACTGGGGTATTAAAGTCCCTTACTATCACTGTATTGCTATCAATCTCTCCCTTGATATCCTCCAGAAGTGGTTTTTTTTTTTTTTTTATGTATTTGTGTGTTCTTGTATTGGGTGCATATATGTTTACCAGAGTTATATCTTCTTGTTGAATTGCTCCCTTTAGTATTATGAAGTGGCCTTCCTTATCTCTTGTTATGGCCTTCACTTTGAAGTCTAATTTGTCAGATATAAGTATTGCTACCTCAGCTTTTTTTCATTTCCATTCGCCTGAAAAAACTTTTTCCATCCCTTCACCACCAGTATGCATAAGTCCTTTGTTCTGAGGTGGGTTTCCTATAGACAGCAGATATATGGGTCATGTTTTCTTATCCACTCAGCTATCGTATGTCTTTTGATTGGGGCATTTAATCTATTTACATTTAAAGTTATTATTGATAGGTACTTGTTTGTCACCATTTTTATTCTTTATGCCTGTGTTCATTCTTCACTTCCTATTTCTTCTTTTTACAGCAGACCCTTTAGAATTTCTTGCATTGCTTGTTTGGTGGTAATAAACTCCCTTAGTCCTTTTTTGCCTGTGAAGCTCCTGATTTCACCCTAAATTTTGATAGATAGCCTTGCCGGGTACAGTATTCTTGGATTAAGACCCTTCCTTTGCATGACTTTGTATATTTCATTCCATTCTCTTCTGGCCTGATGTGTTTCTGTTGAGAAATCAGTCACTAGTCTTATGGGAGATCCTTTGTAGGTAACTTTCTGTCTCTCTCTGGCCATCTTTAAGGTTCTTACTTTGTCATTGGTGTTTGTCAATTTAATTATAATGTGTCTTGGTGTCAGTCTTTTGGGGTTCATTTTGTTTGGGACTCTGAGCTTCTTGGATTTGTGTGAGTTTTTTCTTCCCTATATCTGGGACGTTTTCTGTCATTATTTCTTCAAACAGGTTTTCCATTCCTTGCTCAGTTTCCTCTCCTTCCTGCACCCTTATTATGTGGATGTTGTTTCATTTCATGTTGTCCCAAAGTTCCCTTAGGCTCTCCTCCTGTTTTTTAAGTTGTTTTTTTTTTTATCTAGATGCTGCTTTGCTTGTGTATTTTTTCCTACCTTGTCTTCTAGCTCACTGATGCAGTCCTCCACTTCTTTTAGTCTACTGTTGATGCTTTCTATTGAGATCTTTATTGCAGTGATGTCATTTTTCATTTATTCTTGGTTCTTCTTCATTTCCTCTTGGTTTTTACACATATTGTTGAATTTGTCTTCCAACCTTTTCAGTGTCCTTATGACCATTGCTCTGAATTGTTTCTCTGACATATTCCTTGTCTCTATTTCATTTACTTCCTTTTCTGGTAATGCCTCCTTTTCTTTCATATGCAGGCTGTTTCTTTGTCTCCCCGTGATCGCGCCTCTCTTGGTGTCTGGTTATATAGCTCTCTCTCTCCTGTGTTGACTTAAAGGCACAAAATACAACACAACAAGGCACATCACACAAGGTACCGAACACAGATGTATTCACGATACTAATAACCCTAAATAAAGGTAACCACTAAGAAAAGAGAATTAGGAGATAAAATTTAAAAAATGGAGTGCAAAAGTTATATTGAGAGAAAGAAAAATATAGGAGAGAAAAGAAAGGGAATAAAAAAAGAAGGGGGAAATATATGTATATGGGGAGAAGACTCCAATAAAACAACAACCAATCCAAAAAATGCAAACAACAAACACCCAGAGATGAATGCAAACTATAAACAACAACTAATCCAAAAATGCAGACAACAAACACCCAAACAATAAACACCCAGATGAATCTGAGGGGGCAGAGCTTATTTCCAGAAGGTGAGGTCAAGGAATTGAATGAATAGAGAAATAGCCACAATTCAGTATAGAGGAGGTAGAAAGAGAATGAATGTATAAGATGAAAAGTAAAAACAAACAAACAGACAAACAAAAAACTATTGGAACAGGAGTATAGAGAGTAGATAGACCTGATTTAGTGATTGGAATTAGTTAAGCTATTAGTAGAAGAAGATAACAAGCAAGGAGAGGAAAAATAGAAGCAAAAAAAAGAGAGACAAACAAACAAACAAATCCAAACTCATCAACAATAAAACAAACAACAGGACAGAGAAAGAAAAGGGCTAAACAAAACAAAATAAAACAAAAAAACATAAAACAAAAACAAAGAAAAAAAAGGAAGAAAGAAAACAAATTGGGTAGTGAAAAAAGAGAAAAGAGAAGTGTGTATGGACTTGGAGCAAGGGAGCGGAAATTAGATATATAAGTAGGATCAATTTTTAACAGGGGGTAAACAGAAAGGATAGGGAAAAACTAAAGCAGGAACAGGTAAGAGAAACAGGTCAACAAAAGGGGAAACATGAGGAAGAGAGTGTTGGCATAAAGATAAAATTGAGATAGAGTAAAATAATGCTAAAGGAAAGATGAAAATAGAACGTAGCACACTAATCCCAAAATAAAATAAGATAAAGAAAAAAGTAAATTAAAACTTTAAAAGAAGGTAAAATAATAGTGGCAGTAATAATTAAAAATAAAAATACAATAATAAAAAAGGTAAAATCAAGTGAGAAAAAATTTAGTTTCTTAAGTAAAAGATAAAAAATAAAAATGTGTAGTAGTGAAGGTCATTCACTTCCTCTACTGTTCTGTTTGGCACATCTGTTTCCTGTCAGGCAGTCAGGACAGTATTGAAGTTCCCTGAGATCCACTGCTCTTCCGTGTCATAAGCCTGTTTTCAGGCTGACGGAATTTCTTTGTTTCTCAGCCTGCCTTTAGTTGTATTTACACAGGAGTCAATTTGTGATTCAACCCCTGGCAGTGTTTCTGTATTGACATCTGGGGCTAAAAGTACTCTCTATCCAGTGTTTAGATTTTGTTTTCCCTGCCGCACTTAATACTGGGTTGGGGGAATGGACTGCCCCAATGGTTTTCTGTTCTTCTTTCCCCACTCTGATCCCCAGGTTCCACAAAAACAACTTTCCCCTGCAGACTCTGTGAGTGCTTTTTAATTGTAATATTCTATGTACTGGGCTTAGTAATCAAAATCAAGGATTTAAAAAGAAAACAAAACCCAGAGTAAGCACGCAGACTCACGACATTTTCCCTGGCACTGCACACGTCTCTGCGCAGGTCTTTTTCCCCTGGCACTGCGCAGCCAGTATACTGGTAGAACTTCAGGCTGCCTGTCTATGCCAAGCTCAGCTGTGGGTTGATTTCTAGAGTTCCCTTCTGCCAGCAGCTCTGTGGACCCCCTTCCACATTCACGGGCTACACTGACCCCAACTGCTGCAGATTTTGTGGGGCGCAGTCTTTCTCTGAAACTCTAGATCCTGCTGTGCACATTTCTCCCTCCAGCCTGGCTCCCAAACCTCACCTTTCTCTAGGCAATATCTGACCTCTCCATCCACGGATTGGTGCTTAATTTGCCAATTCCAGGTGGGTGTTGCTCGAATTAGCTGTTCCTTTTATCTGCTTTGTGAGAAGGTGCAGGGCTCATCCGTGTCCGCATATTCGTGCTGCTTTGTCTCCTTCTGGACAGACTATTTAAGCGCCCGAGGTTGGGGTGGCTGGAGACCCAGGGTGTTCGTGGGTTCACAGTTGAGGCAGCTGGTCCCTGGGTGTTGTGGTTGTAGGGTTCCTGGAGGTACCCAAGCTTTCCCTGGTTGAAGGTAAGGCTGGGCTTCCAATTACAGCCACTCTCCCCTTCAAGATGGTGCAGTCTCTGCAGCAGAGCTGGCAGCTCCAGGAGAGATTTCAGCAGCAATAGAGGCTGCCCGGCCAGGGGAGCCTGGTCCGGCAGTCCGCAACAGTCCCTTGGAATATAGCTGTCCCTCACTCACAAACACAGACACTCCCCACACATCCACACACTCTCCTTTCATTCTCTCACTCACACACTATCTTGCAGCCTGCCATCCTGTTGACAGCCATCTTGGATCCTCCTTTCTATTTTTTCACAAACATTGAGGAAGGTTAAATTTAAAATAAAGTGCCTAATGCAACAGGGAAGGGCAGTGATCTCTGAATGTAGCTGTAAGAAGCTCACCTCTCCATATTGAGCTTCCTCTCTCATCATGGCCTTGTGTTGGGAGACATATCTATGAGACCAGCAGAGGGCAGAGGAAATAGTACACTTTACCGTATGTCTGAGCTCTCACTAAAACAGACTTCAATTTGTCAAACTTTGAGGGGGAAAGTCAAAACTGAATAGACAAGGAGCTCAGCTTCTGCCCAGAGTTGCTTAGTCACTCATGACAGTTTCATCAGGCTTGAGCTGTCATCCCTTGTTTGGATGGGACACAGAGTTAAGGAGAAATCCTTTTCCTAACTCAAGGAGAATTCACTCTTATGGAAGTGAGTACTACTCTGGGTCCTCAATAATTGGCAATTAGCTTTGGGAACATCATAGACATGATAGTTCATGAAGGGGCCTTGTCAGCTGTGGAAAATGTAAAGCAGTAAACTTCTAGAAGTGAGTCATGAGCAGGAGAAGGAGGCCTTGGGAGATGCTTATTTGTGAAAACATCTGAGGCATAGTTTGAGGGGTTCCAGAGCACTTGACAGGAGAGAAAGTGAACAAGATGGAGAGCCTTCTATCATGACAGAGGGGGCTCTTAGGCCAACACACATTTGCTTTTATTCCATATTTATAAGAAAAAAAAGGCAAGTTGTTCACAGATCACTTGCTTTTGAGAATGAAATTCCTCAATTATGTACTAGTCGGAGACATTTAATATGAAATCATATAAATTTGTAATTTAAAAAACAATATACTTGGGTAGTAAACAAAACAAAAAAATTGCAGAGTTAGCTGATGCATTAGTCAGGATTGTCCAGAGAAGAAGAATGAATAGGACGCGTATGGAGAGACTAATGTTAAGAAATTGCTTACATGATGTCAGAGGCTGACAAGTCTCTGTTTTGCAGTCAGCAGGACGCAGGAGAGTTGCTGGTGTATTTCTGGTTAGAAAGCCAACGGGCTTAAGACCCAAAAAGAGCCATCCTATCTATTTGTATCCAACACAGGAATAAACCAGTGTCCCAGCCTGAGAGGCAGCCAGGCAGGAGGATTTCCTTGTTGTTCATGGGAGGGTCAGCCTTTTTGTTCTATTCAGGCTTTCCACTGATTAAATGGGGTCTGCCCACATGAGGGAGGGAAATCTGCTTTATTTATTTATTCAAATGTTAGTCTCATCCAGAAAAACTCGATAGACATACCCAGCATAGTGGATGACCAAATGTCTGGGCAAACTATGGCCCAGTCAAATTGACACAAAATGAGACATCACAGGGAGTAAACTTGTAAATACACCATCAATATGTATCACACTGCTGAAAACCAAGTGATAATCAACCCAGTAATAGTAAAGAATGAACAAATTAAAATGTTACAAAGTTTGGCAGTCTACAAGTAAAATCATTTTGAAATGTTTAATGTTTGGAAGTAGGGGCTTATGAGCATAGGGTTCTCTTTTATATTAGCTGGCAATATGGATCAAATAGAGAAAAGACAGGGCACAAGTCCATGTGCAGTGATGAGATCCAAAGTCACATCCGATGATCACACATCATCAGGAGAAACAGGACAGGCGGCCTGGCATCCAAGTGCTGATGGCCCCGCATCCTGCAGGCCGGTCATTGGAGCAGAGTGAGCGATGACATCAGCGGTGACAACAGGCCAGAAGCAGTAAAGAGCATAAAGCAGCAAAGCAGAGAAAATAGGGGGCAAATGCAGAGAAGGGATGTGATGGACACTGGGAGGAGTGTCACCTTCTTAGTGAAAACGGGTTCACTCGTAGGAGACAGAAGTAGAATCTTTGGTAGCTGTTGCCCATATTTCTCATGATGGTGGCCTGTCTCCTCCAGAGGCTCAAAAGAAGTGCAAACTGGATAAACATCAATTATATTTCCATGTTTGTGAGAGTATCTTGCCTGGTAGCCTATTGGTAAACACAGGAGTCTCTGCAATTTGAATAACACAGGAGAACTAAAACAGCCTCTATTAATGCCACGTTTTACTGAGATACCAAGGACAGAATTGATTAGGGGGTTTTCTACTCATGGGTTCTAGACATAATCTTTGGAAATCTCTGTTCAGTAAACTTCATAATGCTTTGTATTCTTGGCAAAGTGAAGTTGAGAGCTCAGCTTGCTATCTGCATAGTTCAAACCTCCCATTCCCTTTTGCCTCTGTATCTGGGATATTCTGTTTTACCAAAATTGCCAATATAATTTCCTCAGTTTTTCCTTTCATTTCATGTGTTGAAAAGAGAAGTGCCATCACTGTATGGAGGGTTAGTCAAAGGCAAAGTGGCTTAAATGTTGAGGTGCGTTTTCATCTGGAGCTGAGCTGTATTAGCATTGCCCAGAGCGAAAATGGTTCCTGAATAACCCTCTAACACTTGAAGCTCCTGAGAGAGTTGTCGTTTGACAATTTCACACAACTCTGCCTCAAAGTTATACAGAACCTGAAGCTATTTCTATTCTTGTATGTAGTTTGTAACTTTCTTTTTTTATAGTAGTGAACAATCGACTAAAATGAAAAAATACCCTAGAGGAAATACAGTACTTTTTAGAAATTATTTTCTACTTGGGAACTGGACTGATTTGTTTTTTAAAAGCTATTTTTTCAATAACATTTCTTTTCCCCCCATTTATTTATTTATTTATTTATTCCTTATTGATTAAGGTATTACATATGTGTCCTTATCACCCCATTGCTCCCCTATCCTCCTACTCATGCCCTCACTCCCCTGTTGTCTGTGTCCATTGGTTAAGCTTATATGCATGCTTACAAAAGTTACTTTTTGCTAACATGTATTTTGTTGTTGCTAAAATGAGGTGGCAGAGAATGATGCAGAGTGCCCACTGAGAAAGAAATTAAACCCAGGAATCTTTCTTAAATTCTATGAAAACAAATCATAATTTTATTTTATTTTTGCATAACCCTCATTCAAAATATGAATGGAACAAAGGTGACTCACTATCTCTTATTAAAAGGTATATTACAACTTTAATACTTTCTTTCCAGTTTGTCAATAGATAACTAATGAGAATTTCTCTTATTTCACAGTCCACCATCCCTGGATTGTAGCCTTGTTCCAAAAGTAGAAGCAAAGGGCATCAATAGTCTACAGAACTTTCCTAGAAGCTGCCACTTTGTCTCATATTCCACTAGCAAAAACTTAGGCACATAGTCATGCTACCAGCAAGGGTGTCTAAGAAATATTTTTACTGTGGGTGTCCACGTGGCCAGTGACCATCAGAGGATTTCACTTACACTCCTGTTACATAAGTAGCGCCATCATTTACTCACAGCCTTAACATGTTAGATACACTCATGTACAAGGATGTTTATTACTGCATTATTTTCTAGTAAACAAATATTAGATGCCACTTAAATGTTCACAAGTACAGAATTCTTCTATGTATTATGCTATTTTTCTGTGATAATAATATATAGACACTGAAAATCAGTTATAAAAAACTTTACCAAATGAGAAAATGCTTATGCTATAATAAGAAAAGAAAGAAACAGGAGACAGAACTGAATATATAATATGAAGTCACACAGAAAAAGACAGGAGGAAAATTTATAAAAATAATAGCTTTGGTCAGTAAGGAAAAATAATTAGTTTTGATATTACTTTTTTTATACTGCTGCCCAGTGTGTTCTCCTTTTTAAGAAAATATGCAGATAATGTAAATCAGAAAACAATTTTAGTTGTCTGGTAATGTAGAAGTTGAGGAAGGGTTTTATCTGTATAATTGAGGTAATTGCAGTAATTCTCAACATTATGTAATTTTATCTACTGAAAAAATTCCTCTGTACCTAATCTAATAAGCATATACACAAAGAAAATAAAAATCCAAACTTTCCTGAGAGACAGTGAAAATGCAACTGCTTTGTTTATTCCTAAACAATTCTAACATTTTACTCAACATGCAAATGGCCTGCAATGCACTTCAGATTACACAAAGGCAGATACTAAGCAGAGTTTTGGAAACTCTGGCTTCTATTGGCGGCAATGAATGAGCTGTCTGACTCATTGTTTTTCATTCGTGCATTTGTTTTTCTCACAGTGCTACCACTTGTCATGGCCGCATAGCCAGGCTCACACTGAAAATGAATTCATGCTCTGGGAAATGATTAAAACGCATCATCATCTTCACTATGCCAACAATGAAAATTATGTTTGCTCATGCTCTCTGGAGTTGATGGCTGGGATGTTTGAAAACAATATTCAGGCATTTTCCTTCTCACTGGGGAAAAAAATCCTTGCTAGTGTTATTTTTTTATTTGCCCTTTAGAGCTCAGGAAAGCTGCATGTAATGAATGCTGTTTGTACATAAAGGCAATTTCCAGAATGAGTATAATGACACTGCCTGTTGGTTCTTCAGAGAAATTGCATATAAAAAAGATACAGAAACTCTCCAGATTACCCCTTTAGTCCAACACTACCATATTTTGAAGTAAACAAGTAACTCTTTTCTATGCATTTTTACCTCACCCCATCTCCCAGTAAGAACAGTGATAATTGCTTTGTTGACTCTTCCTGTTCTTGCCATTACCCATTAAGTATCCCTGAGAATGGGTAGCCAGGACTCCATTGTAAACAAAACTCTAAGTTCCAAATTCCTGCAGTTTTCCTCCAAAAATGGATCTTTCCTCAAAATGGCAACCAGTAAAACTAACTGTATACATACCCGGAATGCTTGAAATAATGCCTTGAAAGGTGTGTGGTTTTTCCTAAATTGCCAAGTATATAGTTCAAAGGGAATCATATTTTGCGCAGCTTAAAATGAACATTTTTCTTTCTTCATATAGGAAATAGGGAAGAACAAAGCCAAAGATAGCACATCAATGTGTATCTTTTGCTCTTCAGTTAAAATATTTCCCCCAGTATCTAAACTCTGTACTAACTCTAAATGGAAGAAGCAAAGAATAATGTGCTGTTTTAAATGTAGATGGAAGATAAGATGTTGAGACTAAATTTAAAAAAAATACACCAAGATATATTCATTCCATTCTCACATTTAAATAATGCTCACATTAAATAATTGTTCCAAAGGAACTGTCAAAATGAAGCAGTCCGTCATAGCTTACCCCGCTGAGCTCTGACAACTATGAAAGTATAAGGCTTACAGTGAAGCTATGAGAATTATTTTTTAAAAAATCATTTGCAAAACAGGAGCAAAACCTTTTATTTCTATTTGATCATTGGAAGAAAAGTGAAAAAGTCCTACATTATTGATTAAGTGAACCTTTCTAGATTATATTGATTATGCAGAGCTCCCCCAAGGAATCTAAACCATGTAGGACAAAATTGAGGCTTGAGGAACTATGCGTAAATCACAAAGGTATAGGCATGATTGCTTTTAACTTTTATCTTTCATCTATGTCTGTGCTTTCTATACTCAGGGGAAATCTGGAACTCACTATGAAATGCATAAACTCTTTAAATCAGTACTTAGAGTCTTACTTAAAATCAAGGAATTGAGCACTTTTATTATAAAGGAGATTACTTATTCTTGAGAACTGGAATCATACCATAGCCAACATTGGTCTGGAATAAAGAGAAAAGAAATTGAAAACTTGCAATAACTCTAGAAATATAGTCCTCAAAGTGTTATCGGTGAAGTGCCCTCTGTGTCCCCTCCTGATACTGGTGAAAGTGGAGTTTTTTGGGATGCAATGGGGTAAAGAATTTCCTGAGGCCCCCATGGGAGGATGAAGTATCATGGAAAGCTTTATTGATGATGTAACATTAAGGAGGTTCCATTCCAAGGTTCCATTTCCTTCCTTTTGTCTTGCCAGGGAAGGAGTCCTGCCTTGTCTTCAGCAGAGCTAGAATTAAAGCCACTACCCAGAGTTTCTGCTCCATATCAAAGAACAGTCCAGTCCACCATCTGGGTAGCTTAGCTTCAGTTCCAAACTGCAGTCCATTGTCTGTGGGATCCTCATGGCCATGGGCAGCCACATGGGAGGCTAGGGCATGGGTGAGTGCGAATCACAGAACAAGACAGTGCAAGGGAGTGCAAGAACAACCAAGAGAGAGATTTCTTTAGGGATTATGTATTCCCAAATTTCGTGAATTTTCCTTGGGGTCCTAGGCAATGATCTTTGTCCCCAGGTTAGACTGAGAGACAAGCACCTTCCATACATCACCCTTACTTCACTGCCCATGTTCCCATCTTCCTCTTTGTTGGACCCCTTCCCCCAGTGATCTGTAGGAATGGACCAGCGGTTCCCTGGGGAGTGTAGAGTTGCAGCTTCCTGGTGAAGCTGCCCAGATGAGCATCCTTATACTGTCTGGCCTCCTCTTTGCTCTCTTCCTATTTTAATGTTAACTAATCAATTATTACTATAACAAAAGTATAGGTCCCCTGATCAGCACCATCAGTCTTATGTGGGACTTTTTTAGAAAGGAAATTCCTCAGAAGCCAATTCAGACCTACTCAATCAGAAACTGTAGGTGAGGAGGCATATTTTCTATTTAGCAAGCCCTATGATTGATTCTGCTGCATATTAAAGCTTGAGAACTACTGCCCTGGAATAAGATTTAAGATATTTCCAGAAAGCAGAAAAGAGGTCCCCATACACAGGTCAGCATCTCTATATCCCAAAATAAAAAGGAAGAGCCATACTACCTAGTGTCTAGAACTGGACATATACCTCCATTTTGAAATCTGTCTGTACACCTTTTTACCTGATTGATTACATTTTTACTTATTGATCACCAGAGCTGATTCAGCCAACCTGCCTGTTGCAGGTGTGTACTTTCCCCGTCAAGTCTCCTTATTTATTCTTTGGATGTAGTAATTTATATGCTTGGCTAAAGGGAGTGAACTTTTCAGATGGAGACTGTTCTTTGGTCAAGACATACACATACCAAAATTCCTCTGCTCTTCTATATTATACTGCTTAGAAGGAGACTGAGCTTACCCAGGGAAAGTCCCTATTGTCTAGATTGTATAGATTATGTCTCTGGCAATCCTATATAATAAAAGTGTATTATGCTGTGTCCGACCATTCATGCGACCCTTTATTCGACTGTTCCACCAGTCGCTATGACATGCACTGGCTACCAGGGGGCAGATGCTCCAACCGGTAGGTTAGCTTGCTGCTGGGGTCTGGCCAATCTGGACTGGATGAGAGGGCTGGCATGCCCTGGAACCCCTCCCCTGCTGGCCGGCCAGCCCCCATCCGCCCAATTGGGACTGGGCTAGATGGCCCTGATCAGCCCCGATTGCTGGCCAGGTTGAGGGACCCTGCTCATGCACGAATTCATGCACCAGGCCTCTAATATTGTATAATGGAAAACAATAAATGCTTTGGAATCTAGACTCAATTTGAATCACAGTTCTGTCACTTGTTAGCTGTATGGCTTGGGGAGAAGTAATTTAGCTTATTTGAACTTCTTTTTCTTATCTATGAAGTGAAGATTCTCATAACAACTTTTCAGATTAATTTGAGGACTAGAGATAATCTATATAAATGCCTGGAAGTCAGTAAATATTAGGTCTTCCACCTTGCCATTTTCCCCTTACTATTGCACCTGCTCCTTGCCATTATTATGACTTCTGGCTTCTTAATTTGTTTCTATATAGGATGGTAGGAGATTAAGAGCATGGGTTATGATGTCAGCCCATCTGGGTTTGAATCCCAGTGCTGAAACACACCGTGTTGTTTCTTCATGTTTACAATGTGGAAAGTAATATGGCCTACTTTCACAAGTTGTTGTAAAGAATAAGTGAGTACTGCCCTAACCGGTTTGGCTCAGTGGATAGAGTGTCAGCCTGTGGACTGAAAGGTCCCAGGTTCGATTCCAGTCAAAGGCATGTACCTTGGTTGCAGGCACATCCCCAGTCGGAGGTGTGTAGGAGGCAGCTGATCCATGTTTCTCCCTCAATGATGTTTCTAACTCTCTATCCCTCTCCCCTCCTCTCTGTAAAAAATCAATAAAATGCATAAAAAAAAAAAAGAGAATAAGTGAGTATAGGGTACTTATCCAATGGCTGACATATAGAAAGCAAGCAATTAATGTTAGCTAATTTCATTCTTCAATATCCCTGTTGTGACTTTACTTTTCTTCCTTGTGTCTTAAACATAGTACTTTGGTGGAGAAAATTATCTCTTCATTCATTCATTCATTTAGCCAATACTTTTGAGAATCTACTATGTGAAAGAAATTGAGCACAGATCCTGTCTGAAGGTTTTATAGCACAGATTTATATTTACCACTTACTACTTCTCCACATTAGTTTCCTAATCTCTAAAACAAGGAAAATTAATTCCTCTGTATCTATGTTAAAATGTTTTAAATAAAATGATATAACAAATGAGATTGCAAAAATGGAAATAAAAAGCTTCAAGGGCATATTCAGATGATCACACTGTGAATACCTCCCCAGGTAGCAGAGCCTCAAGACAACAGCACAGCTACTGCTTCTCCTTCCCAGACATATCCCCCACCCCCGTGTCTGTATTTTCTTTGGCAGCCTTAGTGCTTTTAGGAGAATGAGATGAGAGAGAAAAACAAGTAATTTAACAAGTAAGAAATGAATAAACAGACAAATTCATAAGCTTCTTCTTTTCTGCAAAAGCTTAAACTAAAGCTCTAGGCAGCGCTTTAAATATGTTGTGTATTATCAAGGTTATTTGTTGAAAAGAATATTTATCTATCAACAAGACTAAACTCTAGAAACAAGAACTTGATTTTTAAGTACTGAATGACATTTGAGCGCCCATGTCTTGGGGGTCACTGAATAACATTTGAGTGTCTGTGTGTTGGGGTCACTGAATAACATTTGAGTGTCTATATGTTGGAGTCATTGAATGGCATTTGAGTGTCTGTGTGTTGGGGGAAGTGCTGGCCCCTGCCTGCTGCAGGCTGTAGAAGTACAGGTTACTGAGGATCCAGTTTGGAACCACAAAAGACGAACCCAACAGTGTTAGGGGCCCCTTCTCAATCCGAGGGTAATGATAGATAGGGTCTTAAGTTTTTCTTGCTACTTCTAAGACCCATTGCCATTGGGTCTCTGGGAATTCTCTGGACATTTGTGTGTGTATCATGCTACACTCTTGCCTGTTATTTGTTACCTCTCATGAGTGGAAGTCAGTTTTCATTCCTGGTGTGTTCTCCCATTATCTAACAGCCTGCATAGCCCCTTTCTCTGACTCTATTCCTATCAATTGCTACCCAGGTCCTGTTCTGCTGCTGGGAGATTCCTCTTTCGGGACCCTCTACCACTTTCCCCTCATTGACTTTTATACCAGAACAGAATCTGTCTAAGTCTGCCTGAGGGTTCATTTTCAATTGTAAATGGTTAGGTTGGCCACTCCCATGGGATGTGGTGTATGTGGTTCTTATCCATGCTTATTCTCAGTTTACCTCTCTTATGCTATATTCTGCTGAGCAGTCTTGACATCTTACAGCTTAGATAGGTAGGTAAAGATGTAATCTCTCAAAGAGAAAAATAGTAATGTCAAACTTACCTAGACAGAAATTTGAGATGCCAGTCATTTAAATCAAAAAATTTCTAAGAAGGCAAACAAAAATATTGTTAATTAAATGTTTAATTATTATTATAGCTAGCATATTAATTTTAAATAGTTTTAATTTATAGTATAGCACAATCTTATTTATGTTTAGCATGTGGACTTTATAGCATAAAGTGTCCTCTAGTATAATCAATGTGTATACAGGATGCTTACACTCCTTTTATTGGACTTGGAGCATAATGTTACTATTAAATATATTTAAAAATTTTATGGTTGCTTTTATGGGCCAAATTTAGGGTTACATTTCTGAAAAAGATGTTTTTATTGATATTTTAGAGAGAGAGGATTGGAGAGGGATAGAGAGATAGAAGCATCAATGAGAGAACATTGATCAGCTGCCTCCTACACATGCCCTACTGGGGATCAAGCCCACAAACTGGGCATGTGCCCAGACTGGAAATAGAACTGGTGACCTTGGTTCATGGGTCAATGGTTAATACAAGTCAGGGCCAGGTTTACTTTTATGCCAAGTCTCTTGTCAAAAACACAGCTTATAATTTCTATGGGCAATATTGTTTCTTTGGGAAAATACATAAATATAAATACATTACCTTTCATGTACATCTCCTTGTCTACTATTTGAAAAAAAGAGAGCCAGGTTTTTAAAATTTCTATTGGAACTTTTTTCCTATGTGTGTTTCCATTTGGGGATAATGATTTCCCTTGAGGTTATGTGGTTGTGTTATGTGGTGGTCGAGTCTTTTATCATAAATCAAGCACAAGGAGCTAAAGTTCTTAAAAAGTGCATATATATGTGTGAGGATAGGGAAGGTTGTATGTATAAATGTATTACAAACAAAAAATCTTTAATTAGAAAATAATTTCAATTTAAAATAATACTATTGAAATAGAAAATAAAAATTGATTTTACCAATATATTTCTTTTATTAGTAGTACTTTATTCTTTCAGTGTATTATAATTCATGGCCTTGTTCAGAAATTTAGATTTTATTTGACCAATGAGGCCTGAAAATCCTCTTCCTGGTCATCTGGACCAAGATGCACTCTGACAGATGCAGAGGTGGTGCTTCAACAACACACGACATCTGGAGATTGGCAATAAAAGTGAGTCGTGCCCAGGGCCGAAGGTAATGTCCAGAGTAGTGGAAATCACTGATCACTAGGAAGAATGTTGAACAAAAAGTTGGTAGACCTTCATTCACTTTGGTGAGTCATAATCTCTCTAGACTTTTATTAGATTCCTTATTGTTGGGCTTTATTTATCTCCTGTAAGAAAAGCAAACAGCATTTCTTCTAAGTCATGTGTGTCTAACTACTTTAATATATTAACATTTTAATAAAAATAGTATAATTACATATGAATTCATACTTTGTAACTTTACCTTTTCCAGACTTGGAGAGAGAATAACTCTTAAGCCTAATCATGCAGCCTTAGGTTAAGACAGCAATAAATGTTATTTGATCACTTATAACTCCTGTCTTAAGACTTTGTGTAATAAACTATACATGCTATGATAGTAAGAGCTCATAAACAGCAAATGCCTAAACATCTTTTGTTTGTTATTGAAATCTTTTAATTTTATGTCAGTTGTTCTTTGTCATTACATATTGTAAGATGCAATTCCTCAAATCATATTTCAATACAAATAAAAAGCCATATAAATTTAGAAACTATTTCATTTCATCCATGCAATGTTCATTTCAATTTAGAGTAAGAAAATATTTCACATGCACAGTGAATCTCTTATATTCCCATTTTAAGGTTGTCAAGTATTCTGATTTCAATCCTATTTGACCAATTTAAATTGCAATTTAAATGGTTAGATTCTACCATTAGATTTTAATTACCTTCAATTCTATCAGAGAGGGTTCCAATCCTTCATAGCAAATTCATTTCCTGCTTAACCAAAGAGACAATACTCTTTAAGTAGGCTCCCCCTCCCACATCCCCGCCCCCTACTGCTTGTATTTTTTTCTGGAAACAGTTTTAACACAGACTGTTATTTATTTACACTTTTACTTTACAACAAATTTATGAATAAAATGAGTAAGACACCAATATAAGGGAAAGATGATATGAGAAACATAATAATATTTACTTTGTGAAAAAGGATGCTCATTATTTCTTTAATATTTGTGACTGAGTGACTTAATCATTTTAACTAGGTACCCTAAATACTCATAATAGTATAACTCTGCACCTGTAAGCCTTTCTTTGCATAAGTAATCTCAAATACAATCTTTTTCTAGAGAACATAATTAATGAAATACATAGAGATAAAGAGTTCCTCCCTAGGAGGCCTGTGATTTCAAGCACAGCACCTATAAAAATCATAAGGAATCCATCTGAAGTGTACACATTTACACATATAAAAATACTAGAGGCCTGATGTATGAAGATTCGTGCAAGAATGGGCCTTCTTTCCCCTGGCTGCCGGCAGCACCTTCACTCTGGCCGGAGCCACCTTTCCGCCTTCCCATACTGCTCAGAGGCCCAGAGTGGCTGGGGTGGTACGGAACGCCTGTGTCGTTGCCATGGCGATGACACAAGGGTCCCGCCCCACTCCAGCCACTCCATGCCTGTGCAAGCAAATTAACCCACCATCTTTGTTGGGTCAATTTGCATACTCACTTCTGATTGGCTGGTGGGTGTTGCAAAGGTATGGTCAATTAGCATGTTACTTTTTTATTAGGTAGATATTATACAAGATTTAGCATTAGAAAGCCTCATTCTTATTCTTGATTTAAACTATTAATAGGCATTTCTGGACAAGTTATTAATTGGTTGATACTACAAAGGGCCCACTTAGTACACTGAAGCAATGACTTTCTAAGTGGTCCCACTAAACAGAAGAACTTAAGTTAGGTTCCAGAAGAAACCCACACTAGTTTATATAGGTGTGCAGGAAGTCAGCATGTTGGAAATGACTTCGTGACTACATATGGAAACTTTGGGAATGCAAATATTGTCACTAGGTAGCAAAAGCAAAATGACATTTTTCAGTTGAGGTTTAAAGATTTTTAATGTAACCAGTATCTAAGAGTGAAGGTGACTCTATCATGATGCTACGGTACCTTGGCAGAAAAGCTTCCCATTATTTGTATACCCTTTTAATCAAATTCTAGTGAGTCAAGAGATTGCCAAATTTCTTTAAATGGGATCTGTTGCCATTATAATCAAATCTGACAGGCTCCTGGCTCATACTTCAAAAGAAAGTATCATTTATCCTTGAATCAAATAATGATTAACCTAAAAAAGGCAAATTAAAATTTTTATAAGATTTGCATATCTTACATAAAACATGCAGATATAAAAGGAATTTGCTTTTATGCCTGTCAGTGACCAGTATTAAGGAAGGTACTACATGCTAATGTTGGTTGACAGCTTCGGATTCAAACAAGTCTTGGCTCTGTCACTTGCAAATTTTATGACCTTGGAAAAATTTCTTAATATCTCCATAGCCTTAGTTTTCTCATCTATAAGGTGGCTACATATAGTTATGGAGAAGATTAAATCAGATCAGCTAATATAAATCCTCAGCACAAGGCCTGACACTCAGCCTGTCTTCAACATATCGGTGGTGGTGATGATGGTGAGTAGCCCTCAACTCAGGCTGAAGTCTTTGGCAGTTTTTTCATTGTCCATATTCAAGCAGTTGTCAGATCCTTCCGTATCTAAAATATCTCTAACATATTTCACATATGTGCTTTATTGTATTCCTACCTTTCTGCATTTATATCAGGCAGAATTCAAATGTGAAAATGTGTGATATAACTTTGTAAATTCTAGCACACTATAGAATTATTAGTTATTTTTAACATTTTATTGAAACTTACCAGAACTATAGTAATTAGCTGCCATCCGCCATTAGTCACTACACATTGCAGTCCATTTGCCACAGTGCTACCAGAGGTACCTTTCATAGCACGTCTTTTAGATTAGTCCTTTCCTCAAATATTTTCCAGGGCCTCTCAGCATGATGCCCAACACTCTACCTAAGTGGGTCATTGCCTCTCTTTTTAACCTAAACTTCCAATATTTACCCTCACATCCCACCAACACCTGCCCTCCAACACTTCAGAAAGATGCTCTCTTCAAATTTGTTCTAAGTTTGCCTTATATATGTACTTAACTTTTTAATTAAGTAGATATTGATTAATTTTTTCATATGATTTCTCTCTATACCAAATGGTCTATTTTTCTTTCCATTCTTCAAATTCTATCTTTCAAGGTCCTACTTAAATTTTTTTTATATTTAGCCTTCTTGAATCTTTCATGTGAGAATCAACCTCTCCCTCACCTGTTCCCCATGTTTTAGACTACATCACCCTTCTACCTTAGTTTGACATTTACAACATAATCTGAGAAGTCTGGAAGGGTAGGGCTGGATCACCATTTTCCTTCTACCCTCCATGATGCCTAGTGGAACATCTTCCACAAGGGAGGTGCTAAATCAGGAAAAGAAATATTAAGTCATTTTCTCTATGCGTGTATTTGCTAATACTGAGCTGTAGAAAATAAATTGAAGAACAAAAGAGCTGGATAGAAGAAAAAAATATTCCCAAGCCTAGAGGGGACAAAGTTTGGCTTTGATCTTCTCTTCTCGTTTTGGTGTATTCCTGTTAGGCTGCACATTCTTTTGATATTTATATTAACCAGAATTCACTAAAATAAAAATGTTAAGTGAAGGTCATGGATAAAAAGGTGGAGAGAGAAACAGAATTTCTTCCCAAACCAAAAGTGCCACTGTAGACCCCATCTTTATTCTGTTTTACTAAGACCTATGACAAATCCCTGCTGTCATAGAGCAACAACAAAAAAGTACATCAAGAACTCACTGTTATTTATTTATTTATTTATTTATTTATTTATTTATTTATTTGTCATTTGATAACAACTTGTCTTAGCTTGACCTGGTCAGTTTGTTATTCAGAGTAAGGTAAAAATTCAGCACAGAAAAAAAAAACAAAAAAAAAAAAAAGCATTTCATCAATGGTCATTCTCCTTATTTTCTGTATCCTATCTCTATCCCAGCATTTCATGGTTCTCTTTAACCTTAATTTGCCTTTCTGGGTGAGATGTTGAAGATTAAAAGCAGAGCTAGAAACTACTTTCTTGGCCTTCAATGCCACCAAAGTATAGGATTACCAATGTTTACACATCTATCAATCAGGTAATATAGTGAGGATGGCTTCAGGCTTTTCAAATCTTCTTTCATACTTCATGTAAATCACAGGACCCTCCTCTGAACTGTGGGAAAGGTATCACAAAGAGGGTCATTTAGGGACACATGACCGATGGCCATGGACAAGATACCGTTAGAAGGTTTTGCCATACTTTTGGTGGAGTAATTAAATGGGCAAATAGCATTGACCTTTTATGGATTTTAAAATCCCGCCAGAGCCATCCATCTTTCTAAATAAATGAACAAAATTGGTCAACAGCTACAGTTGTATCTGGCCTAGAAAATGGAAAACGAGTCATCTTTTACTCTGAGGAATACACCATCTTACTCCCTCCTGTTTTTAATTCCAGTTTAAACATAAGAATAAATGGACTGAAGGGAAAAGAAAAAATATTCATCCTCAAATTAGCAATTATATTGAGCAAAACAAACAGATTTGTTGTTGGCTGATTGCCTGACTGACAAACTAAATCAGAGTGGAGAAAGCATTGCCATTTTTTTTCCATGTGTCAAATATTGTTTTGGGCTCTGTGGTTCCCGAAATGGCCCTTCAATGATCGCTTTCATTCTTCTGACATCCCATGGGTCTTACTTTGCATCAGATCTGTGTGAGGAAAGTATTGAATGCTTTGTTTCTGAGATCAACTCCTTTCCTTTCATTTAAAGGTGCATTAAACACGGTTTACAAGGATATTCAAATCACACAGGTTTTCCTTTGAAGGTTTTCCACTTGATAGAACAGAGCAACCATATCATAGCTGCATTGCTGTCTGTACAGAATCCACTGTTTCAGAAAGATATTGCCTTCAAAACTGCTGCTAGCTATAAAATGAATGAAATATTAATGCTGATCTGCAAGGTACACACCAGCTGTAACCATGCTTTTCTGGAAACTATGCCCACCAACAGGAGCCATGTGAGAAATTGGCCCTGAGCTCTTTCAGCCTCATAAACAGGACTCTAATTAGCATGCTGATAAATACTTCAACAACCAGCAGACAGAGGAAGCATTCTGTGCTCTAATTTATACAATTCTTCTGACATTCTCTGGTACAAAATGATAAACCACACTGCTGATGCCAGAGATTCATGAAAGTAATAACATTAATTCTATTTACAAGATAATCTTATTATACCTTAATCTTGAATATCACTGCAAATAACAAAAGGGATGGCATGGATAAATGCAATTTGTAGATACTTATCTCAGATAAACTTTTAGTTTTAGATTCCTTGAACTCCCATCCCTTTACCAAAACTCTACTAAAACCTAAATGTAGATTGATGTGAACTTTACAATCACTTCCTTCTGCCTATTCTTACTGAGATACACTAGGCTTTTGCATATTCAGGAATAAGCCCATTTTGGACCAGATAAAACAGGTCAATTTTATTGCAGCTCACCAATGTCAAGCTCTTCCAGGTTGTAAAAACCAGAAAGGTATGTAGGTTTTTTGGTTTTTTTTACATAATATGATTTTTTGTTCGGGATTCACACAGAGGAGTCTGTAAGCATTGAACAAAGTCTCAGCAGGTACATAATTGGCCTCATGGAGAACTGGAACTCAGTAAGAATTCAAGCTGCTCTAGTGGTCTAACAATTCTAGTAACGAATTATACCCCCAACTCAGTTTCACACTCTTTCTGTAATACTTTCTCTACTTCTTTTTTTTTAACAATTAATTTTTATTGAGATAACATTGGTTAGTAACATTATACAAATTTCATGTGTAAAACATTATAATTCAATATCTGTATACTTTATTGGGTACTCAACATCAAAAGTCTAGTTTCCATCTGTACTATGTATTTGGCCCCCTTTACCCATTTTGCCCTCCCCCTACACCCATTTCCCTCTGGTAACCACTATTCTGTTGTGTGCATCTATGAATTTGCTGTCTCTACTCTGTTTCTGCTACTGATTGAGATCAGGCTACCATCTGGCTTTCATTTATTCATGGTTACTCCTGTCTCATGGCTCCTGTTTAATGTAAAATCTCCATGTGTGTTTTCTTCTGTGCCACTGTATCTGCTGAGCCTCTCTATTCTCTATATTTAAATTTCTTAAGATAAAGGATCTAATCAAACAGATAATCATGCTTCTCCATAGAGCACCTTCAGTTAGTAACTGTTTAACTCTATAGCACATCACAGTATGTGTAATTCATCCTAGGGTTGAGTGCCTTTGGTTCAAGGGTTCTTCAACTATAACAAAGGTGCCGGGGTGACTTTATCCAGAGCATCTATAATAATACTAGTAAAAGCATAATATGCTAATTAGACTGGACAGCCAAATAACCTTCCAACCGCGGCTGTGAGGGCCAAGTCCCTTGCAGAAATTTCATGCATCGGGCCTCTAGTGGTGAGATAAGCACTGTAGTCTTTGGAGTTGAGAATGGTTGGTTATGAGAAGCCACTTATTTTATTTATAAGCATTGAATTCTGAGTAGACAATTCTAGGAAATTATTGAAAAGTAATATGAAAGAAATGTAATGACTAAGAGGAAAAGGAGGAGAAAATGGCTTGGGACAAGTACATAAAATTAATGCTTGTCACACTGTTTATGTTTCATTGGAAACTGATAATAAGAAATGTAACTTTCTAAGCAGAGCTCTTTTTCATCTCTAGAAGAAACACAGGTGTTAAAGAAATTGTCAACTAAATTGTCCACCAAAAATATAGCATACATTTGAGAACTGTGCTTGCATGAGATTGACAATAAAGTTCAGTTTATTTGTATGTCTTGCTATTCTAGGGGTAATCAGGTATAAGGATCCCAGAATTCCATAATTTGATTTTGTAAGGGCCTATACAATCATCTTACCCAAATCTCTTATTTTCCAGTTGAAAAATAAGGCTAAGTGAATGGTCCAAGATCTCACAGCTCATTAGTGTCTAGGTGCTGTACCATATTATGAGGAACAAGTTTAATGGTGTAGGAAAACATTTCCCGCTAGACTCTGTGTTCCACTGGAGTGCTATGAGCAGCACTTCTGCATGCTCTGGGGGAATTCTACCCATGTCCAGGGATTACTCTATCACTTAAAACCCCCGATCCACAGACCAAAGAATGGCCACACATTCATTGGAGTTACTTACCAATGGCTGAAATAGCTATTTTCTTCCAGATCTGAATACTCAAATTCATTTTTTCCTCCATGTTGTCTATGTAACACTAAAAAAATTTAAATGGCATTTTACATTTTTAGAGGATGTGATCCTGTGTTTGCCACAGCATCAATACAATTCATGATTATTTTTTTTGTTTCTAGATTATTTCATGGGCCACATGTAAAGCTTTTCAAAGATATATACAAAGCTCTAGGCCAATAATTAGCATCACTGGGTGAGGATCTCACACCTTCCGATTACCCTTATTACAGACATTGCTATTTATGTAGCCCCAGATACAATCTTGTAATTTTATCTTCCCATAGGCAATATGTCACACTAAGCCAACTACTTAGAGAATAAGAAATTAAATCAGTCTGAGAAATCCTGGAGAGTAAATTATGTCCATTGGGCACTTTTCAGGTGCCCACTTAAGTGATGAATGTCTTACTCAGATTCACATTTCCTCGTCCTTATGGTAGCTCAGCTTTCTGTTCAATTCCAGGTCCTTGAGAAAACAAAGCCAGCCTTTCTGCCTCATTTGGGGGAGGAGGGGCCCAATACTAGAGTAAAGATAAAATCATTTTCCATATTACTTCCTAACACATAAGGTGGGCAGAGGAGAGTAGGACTTTAAGAGGATAAAAGCAATAGTTGAATTTTATTGCCAAGGAAAGAAAAAAATATAAACCTGTTGGAAAATAAAGCAAAAAACCCTCTCCCATCAAATGACTACTCCAGCCACCAGTGGAATTTAAAGTGCTCCAAAGAGATATAGTAACTTGGCAACAGTAAATTACTGACTTCAAATACACTGTTGTTATTCAGAGTCTCAGAACAATCCTCAAGTCTCAGCTTTGCTCCACTTATGCTCATAATTTCAGTAAGTTATGGCAAACAATCACCTAATATGTTTTGACTATCAAACTTTTATGCAATTGGTAATGATCCTTTCAAAATGGTTTCTGTGGCCAATGAAGCTTTCACCCATAAACCATAGACTCAGGAAGAAAACAGGAAATGACCAAGGAATTTTGTGTTTGCATTTGTATCACTTATATACAGACCCATAATTCCTAATGGTGTATCCTTTCATCCTTTAAATGCTTCTCTTAAATGCTCCAGTAATGCATATGGTTCTAAATAATGCCAAGGATTTAAAAATACAATTCTTCTCCTTGTCATATCTTAGAATATGATTATATCAACTGTAACCAGTTAGGAACAAAGACATGGGGTTAGAAAGTCACAAACCTAAGGATTTCCCTTACCCCTACTCTTAATGTTAAGGTAAGAAGACTAATATATTCAGCAGGTGTAGCCCTATTCATCAGTGGATAATCTAGTAAAGCAGTTCTTATCAGGGAAGTCAAAGAGGTGATAATGGCCTGCAGAGCCTAATTATTGGAACCTGGAAGGTAGAAAGAAGGCAAGAATTCAGCGTGAATCATTTGGATTACTAGGTAAGAACCCATTGATTACAAACCAGGGCTCATGAATAGGAATCCAGCCTGCCTTGGAAGATGGGGTTTAGCTGAAAGAACTGTTCAAAGTGAATGGGGGCAGAAGAGTAAGTGGATTGCGGTTGCAATAGTAATACCAGCAACAATGACAGCTGGCATATTTAAAGCTCTTACTATGAACAAAGTGCTTCATAAGACACTCTTCCATAAACCAGCTCATTTACTTATTATAGTAATTCTGTAACTATTGCTATTCCTATTCTAAAAAAAAAAAAAAACAAAAAAACACACACACAAGAAAATTGAGGTCTAGTAAAGGAACTTGACCTAGTTACCACTGCTTGTTTGCATTTTTCTCTACTGTTTCAGATATTCCCCTATTTGCCCCTTGGATCCTTCTCTACCTTGCTTTCTGCCCTAAGGGGCTGACAGGAAGAGATTAGAGGAAATTTAAGGAAAGGGAGAATGTTGTCAAGGTCAAAGTATTTATTCCCCCAGGTCCCTCCCTACAGGGTCATATCAAGGACCCTGTATCCCTTGTCTCACTGAATATCTGGAGCACTTGATAGGGATGCAGTCTATAGGGAATATGAGATGCCGGGCTGTCATACTCTTGGAAGAGTTCAGAAAGAGAGCTGAAACAAGGGTACAGAAACCCAGAATGTGGGGCAAGAACTTAGATGCAGGTTTGCTGGATCTGCCTGCAGGTGGAGTCAACTGTCTCATCTGCCAGACCAGCGGAGCACCAAGGGCGCAGGCAAGGCTCATTAGCAACTACACTTTTCTTGACAATGTGAGAGTTTGACTTGCTACTCAGTAAATGCTACTTAAAATCATTTTTATCTTATTAATTGTTCTTTTATCTAATTGTTCTTATGACATCATGATACAGGGGAGCTTCCCATGGGAACTTTGAAATGAGGGGAGCCTAATTGCTCTCCCTGCTCTAAGAGTAAAATTTTAATGTCAATAGCTCAAAACTACCAGAGAAATATATTAACACCGATCTTAAAAAATGAATGACTATCAAATGAATGATATCAATGAATATCACTAATCATATTCAGCACAAATAAAAAGGAGAGTGAGTAAGGTAGTGGGGACAAGACCCATGCTGGTACAGCCTAGTGAGTAAGAAAGATATTTGGCTAATGAATTTGACTATTCTTGTCTCTTTCGTCAAGATCTTCCTTACAAGGAAGGTGGTTTTATGTGAATATACAATTTTGCCGTTGTATTCTCATTCAAGAACCTTTTGACTACAATTGGACTTTCCATATATTTTTGTCTTCAGGGAGACAATGTACCAGCTAGAATTGGGAAACTGAATCAAGTCAATTTTATGCTAAAATAAATCAGTTATCACTTGGGTTTTATCGGTTTTGTGAGGTAAGTTAATGTGAGTCAGCATCCAAAAAACAAAGCACTCTATGTGTGCTGACAAATAAGCCTTCACCTCTTCCAGATGAAGAGCCAGATTATGTACCCTGGGAAAATTGTTAAAATAAATCTTGTCTAACCTAATTTTGAGAAGAGAACACAATAGTCTACCACAGAGGTCCCCTTCTGATACAGTAATCTGGGTTTGGTTGTTTATTTATTTATTTAAAGGTATTAAGTATGCCTAAAGTGTCAGGCACTTTGCTTTGTACTGGTAACATAATGATGATCAAGACACCATCCTGGCCCTCAACGACTGAAGTCTGGTGAGGTCACAATCAAGCATCTCCTTACCTCTTCTGTCCCAACTGCTACCTGGCTGAGATGGCAAACATTGAGGGCAATTTAGATGCATGAGGTGGTCTGAGACCCTATTTAGATAAGTTGCTAAGACAAGAAGAACATCTCTTGGTTAAAAACAACAAAAAACTAAGCTTGGTTGACAAGCTTCTGTTATGACTGGAGTATATACAGTTTTGTAGGACCCGGGATTCACCCCTGCCTGCTGCCTTAGACTTGGATTTTCAGAATTTGCCAGGTTTTCTGAATGACCCTCACCTGAGACTGGGACTTAGTTCCCACCTTGCTCTTTGCCATAGCTAACCATTACCCCTGCCTTCTCCTATACTCAGGCCAAAGTAGATCCTCATATATCCTTTTTTCCTAGAGGGGAGGCCAGATAATATTCTAAACATACTGTCAACTATTATCTTACAACTGTTGTTATGTAAAAATTAAAAAAAAATTCTCCTTAGTTAATGATTCCTAATTAATTTATCCATTTGTTCAATCTATATTCTTTGAACAAGAGCTATATACAAGTCCAACCAGTCTTTTCTCTTTACTGCTTCATTCTACAAAAAGAGGTACGTCACATATTAGAATTGCATGTAAGACATTAAAACAGATTTCTTGTGGGAACATCAGGGCAGTAGGGACTTTGTGGAGCAGGTGGTATTGAGACAGATCTCAAAAAATAAAATATGCTATTACTGGAAGAGACAGCAAGGACTCAGGAAAAGATAATTGTAATCATGGGGACAAAGAAAGAATGTTATCCAATTGACCTCTGATCCCAGCTCCACCAATTATCCTATATTTGACCTTGGAAAAATCAATTTATTTCTTTCAAGCTTCCATTTTCCTTAGGAGCAAAATGGGATAAAAATACCCACCTTCACACAGTTGTGGAGATTATGTGTAATAATATATGTTAAAGTTTTCTGTAACCTCAAGTGCTATGTACTAGGGGGATTTTATTTACACACAGCTAGTGAAAGAAAAACTCAGAGGAGTTATGAGATATATTCTAAAAATTGCAGGTGTTTTGGCCATGAATTTTACTTAGGCATTTCTGCCCTTTCTCATTTCAGTGACCTTGGAAAAGTGACTTTCTCTTTTTTTTTTTTTTTCAATTACTCAGCTGGAAAATAGAAATACAATTTTCTATCTACCAGAGACATTGTGATTACTAAAATTAGATTATTAAAAAATGCAATGAGCATTTGGAAGTGAAGAGCTAAACTAAATAAGCTCAATGAGTACATGTTTCAGCAAAGAAATAACGTTACAAAGAGGTGTCCTTTAATGTGCTGCTGCTCTACTTTCACTGGGAAAATGGGGAATGTTTGATAAAGCTCTTGAAAGGGTGGCAGACTAAGTAAATGCATTGAAATTCGATCTGTCTAATGTGACTGTCTCCTTTTAAAAATTGTCAGCTTGGTTTTTAAAAATTGCTGCATTCCAGTACTTGATTTTGGTTAATTACCATCAGAGTCATTTGGAGGTTTGGGTATAAATTTCATATTAATAAACAACATTAGCCTAATTTGGGAATGGCTTTCATTTCAAAACTGAATTCCTAATGTAAATGTCTAAAAGAAGCCTCCATAAAACCCAACAGCATACATAGGAGTTATGTCTTCATAATGTAAACAGAGCCTAGATTTGCAATAAAAATATAAACACAAGGTTTTTGGGTGACTGGAATTTCTAATGTTTCATCCCTTTATTTTCCAAATGCTGCCTTGAAACTCTCCTTAATCTGTTCCTCTGACAGTTGGGGGTGGGAGCAGTGTTCTGTAACACCTACAGAAGTATTTTCTTCAATATTGCTGCTCTGAGCAGCATCTTAGCATATAAAAAATTCCATGAGCAATGCTAATTCCAATGGTTTCTGAGCCAACATCAACATTGCTGACACCATGACATTATGTATACCAAACATAATCATTCTAGTAATATGATGCCTCAGTAAATCTGTGAACATTAACATACAGTTGAATCAATTTAGGACTGCCTCTTGCTGCAGTACACAGAAACATGCAGAATGCTTTACACGTAAATACATAGAATGTATGTATAATTTCTTTATAATTTTTAACAATCATAAACTCTGCTAATCTGATGACCTTATTTTTCATTATTCCTATATTAAAGATTCTGTAAATGTTATTTCAAAACCAGAGGTGTCCATTTTGAAAGAGGTGGTTTGCCTTCTTTGTGACATTGAGACATATAGACTTAGAAAATATTATCAACCTAATTTCAAATGTATAAAATATATTAACTAGCCAATAATTATTTCCTTTCCAGGATAATTATTTTCATGGAAAATAAAATACCTGTAGGGATCAAATTTCCTTTGGAGGCATATATAGAATAAGATTTATGCATGCGTGTTCAGAAAAAGAAAACCATTTACACCAGCAATCTTCCAATCTGCCTGGTGTCAGTAAATGGTATACAATATACCCACCTGGAATTCCTGCATATCTAAAATAATCCCTCTTTCCTGCTTTGCTCAAGCTGTCAGTGGAAGAAAAGACACACATGTACTAGTATAGAACCAGATAATCATAATAAAACACAAGGTGACTAGGTCACAACTGTGGTGCTGGCAAAGGATTTGCTGGAAATATTCTGGTTTTTGGATCAAAAGAGCAACTAAATAAAAAACAACTGAATACATGTTTCTCTAAATTAGTAAACATTTCTTAAAAAAAATCCATTAGGTTAGTATCCATTAACTGTATTTTTGTGACAAAAATATATTTTAAAGGATTTTTCTACTGTTTGATAACTGTTAGCAGATAGTAGTATGTCCATATTACTTTGATGATAAATATTGGAAGAAAAAAACACTTTCAATTAGTAATCTAAAATTAGGTAATGTTATGTTTAGATTAGTAAGAAGACTGGGGATGGAGAAGGCTTTCATAGCAAGCTCCCTGCAGTCACAAACCACACATGATTTCAGTTATACTAGACTAGTGACCTGGTGCATGAAATTTGTGCACATTAAAAGGGGATTAATTAGAGGAAATAATTTAATATTGATATTTGCCCTTTCTCTATAATAGAAGTGTCAGAGATGAAAGAAAAGTAGTAAAATGTATATGAAAACCTTCCTCCTGTCAGAGTCTGGTGCTCACCACGGTACCCAGAGTCAAGTCTCCGCCCACCCACATGTACCTCAAAATTGCATGAGACCCAGACCCAGCCGCACCCCCCCCCCATTGGGCTAGATCCAGACCCGGCCAGTCCCACCCTTGTCAAGCCCTGCTGGGCAGTGGGCATAGCCTCAGGTCCCCTGGCCCAGCGCCAGTATGGGGGCCATGGCCTGAGGTCCCCCAGCCTAGACCAGGGTGGGGGGCATGCCTTAAGGTCCCCTGTCAAACCCAGCCAGGCAGGGGAGCAGAGCCTCAGGTCCCCTGGACCGGTGCTGGGGTGGGGGTGCGCAGCCTGAGGTCCCCTGTCAAGCCCCCCCTGGGTGGGGGGTGCAGTCTTAGATCCCCTGGCCTGGCACTGGGGCAGGGGGAGCAGCCTGAGGTCCCCTAGCCCAGCACCAGGACGGGAAGCGCACCTTGAGGTGCCCTGTCAAGCCCCGCCAGGTGAGGGGCGAGGCCTGAGGTCACCTGTCAAGCCCCAAGGGGGCAGGGGAGGGCATAGCCTCAGGTCCCTGCTGATTGCTCATTAAAGCTCCTTATGGGAACTTGGCCTCAGCTGTGGGTGCAGCCATCTTTGTGACTGAGGGATGGTCAATTAGCATATTCCCTCTTTATTAGATAGGATGGTTCCTGCTATACTAGATGTCAGACCCAGGGACGGATAACCAGAGAGATGCTATTAAAAAAAGATTAGCAACTGAAAGAATTGGCTGCACAGTCCAGAAGAACCCTCAGCATCTCAGTGTGGTGGTTTGATCATCATGGCAAAGGGTGAATTTCAGATTCTTTTAGTTTGTCATTTTAAAAAGCAAGCTATGGGAAAGATTTTTCTTCCAAAATGCATGGGTAATTTCCACTGTCATTCTCTTAACAACTCCCTCCTTCTACATAGGAAATTCAAGTGAAGTAATGACCAGTAAATCTAATTGTAGAGAGAGAAAAACTACTGTGTGATGCACCTTTTAATAGCCAATGCATATTTGTATTATTTGCAGCTTGGAATTCAATGACTCTAATAGTTGAGTCCTTTTCTCTGAAGGTCCTACTGCCACTTTTAGTGTTTGAATGGTTACATTAGTGATGACTCATCCCCTTTACTTGATGTTAATGGCAGAGCAAGCCCGAAGACATAATTCAAAGATACCTCTATTTCAAAAGTATGCAAATAATTTTATATATAGTGAACTGTCTATATATTGCACTTTTTTCTCTACTTCATGATTTTCTGCCTTTTTATAAAGAAAAAAATAAAATAATGGAAAGAGTGAATCCAATTTGATCCTTATAAAATTAAGTTGCTCAAAGTAGAGAATAAAGATGAAAATGTGTATATATATTTTGTGAAATAGTATAAATAGAGCAGGAACTTCCTGTCTGTTTGAAAGGGCATGAGTTCTATTGGAGAATTAACAATGGTCTCAAAATTTCTTTGTAATCAGTTAACATATTTCAGACTGAATCATCCACTTTTATCCGTCATGGACAACAAATGTTAAGTAGCCCAAGATCCAAACTTGCTTTTTTCACAATTTAGACTCACTGAAATATTCAATCCCCAATGTTTAATGTTGAGTTGGTGCGAAAAAAGAGAGGAAGATGAAGCTCTTCAGAACAAAATCCATCTGTCAGTCAGTGATAACATGACTTTCCTTCTCTGCCCTCTGTATTTTAGCTCTTTGGGAGAAAGCCCATTTAAAAATTGTCACACTGTCAGAAATGATGCAATGAAAATCAAATTGCATGAACTTTGTGAAGAGATAAAGGGAAAATGTAGTAATATATGGTACCTCCCAACCTTGACCACATCCTGTGTATCCAATAAGAGTGAATGGATTTTGGTGATATTTAGCTTTGTAGTAACAATGACTGGAAATGTTACCATCAATGACTTATTACTTCGTAAACTACATTTGAAAAATAATCTTTTTGAGACAATATTACTTGAGCTGTTATTAAAATGAGCAGGAACAAATGAGGAATTTATGCAGGTTTTTTTTTCCCCTACTCAAATCAAGCTAAATCTCATTAAGAAATGATTCCATCAAAATGGGTTACTGCAATTAAAAGTAATTTACATTGGAGATAATCTATTTGACAAAAAGCATAATATCTATTTGCCCTTATTTTATCCTATAAAACAAAAGTCAATTTTCTTTTAAGGGTCTTTCATTCATAACTGAAACAAGTTAAATCTAATTAATGCAAAGAAACCCTTTTTTTTTTCTGCCAAGAAGTTCTATCATCAAACAAGAAAGTAGATTATTAAAACCTAAATCTATATGATTCAAAAAAGGAATTTCCTTCTCTTTTTATGTTGCTCATCCCATATATGTACTTTAAAAAATATGTAACTGTAATTTAGCTGTCAAATATCTATGAGTCAATTAGAAAAATTAGTATGCTACTTTAAATCAAATACAGGCTTAGAGTGACTCAGTGGATTAAATCAAATACAGGAAGCTGTGCAACTGCAGTACTGATCTCAGCTTTGCTTAATTATCTGTGATCTCTTAGCTGTCACATTGATCCTTATGGCAAAATCTTTGTCTGTGAGAGGGTTTCTCTACCTCTCATTTCCAGCAGCTGCTACTTGGAAATGATGAATATTTTCCCCCAATAATATCTTAATTTTATTAAATTACTAGTGGCCCAGTGCACAAAATTCGTGCATGAAAGGGGCGATTCCCTCAGCCTAGCCTGCACCCTCTTCAATCAGGGACCCCTTTTAGCACTTTAAAAAATGTCATTTCATTATCTTCTGCTTTCCATTATTTTGCATAAAAAATAAGCTATAATTTGCATCATTGTCAGTTATAATTCATTGTTTTATCCTTGTAACAACTTGTTTCTTTACTCTATTTTTAAGAGATTTTATTTATATTTGCTTTTGAGTAGTTTTGCTATGATGCACTTAGATGTTTTCATTGTATTTATTCTCTTGGGATTTCCTGATCTTATGGGTCCATAGGTCAATGTTTTTCACTAAATATTGAGAAAAAATTGGTCATTATTTCCTCAAATACCTCTTTTCTACATTTATAATCTCTTCTACTTCTAGGACTCAAATTATATACATAGTAAGACCATTTTCCCATGATTTGACTGGTCACTATTGCTCTCTTCAGTTTTAATATTCTTGCTATTCTTCAGATTGCATAGTTTATTTTTATCTATTATCAAATTTTCTGAGACCATTTTCAATGATTTCCCATCTGATATATCCTATAAGTGATTTTTTTTTCCTTTCACTTACTTTTTTTAGTTCTAGAAATTGATTTGGTCCTTTTATTATTTAAATTTCAATTTTTCTCTTCAGGACTCCTTTCAGTTAACTTCTTAATATCACATTTTCTTTAATTCTTTAAATATCTTTCCTTTGAGTTCTCAGAATGTGTTTATAATACTTCCTTTATATCTTTGTTTGCTAATGTCAACATTAAGATTATAACAAAGCTGGTTTCTATTGACTGCTTTCTTGTGTGATTATGGATCATATTTTTTTTCTATTTCTTTGTTATCTTATAATTTATTATGTTACTAGAAGCACGGTGCACGAAATTCGTGCATGGCGGGGGTTGTCCCTCAGCCCAGCCTGTACCCTCTCCAATCTGGGACTCCTGGAGGGATGTCTGACTGCCTGTTTAGGCCCAATCCTGCTGGGATTGGGCCTAAACGGGTAGTCGGACATCCCTCTCACAATCCAGGACTGCTGGCTCCCAACTGCTTGCCTGCCTGCCTTCCTGATTGCCCCTAACTGCTTCTGCCTGCCAGCCTGATCACCCCCTAACCACTCCGCTGCCAGCCTGTTTGCCCCCCCTCCTCTGCCAGCCTGGTCACCCCTAACTGCCCTCTCCTGCAGGGTTGATCACCTCCAACTGCCCTCCCTTGCAAGCCTGGTCCCTCTCAACTGCCCTCCCTTGAAGGCCTGGTCCCTCACAACTGCCCTCCCTTGCAGGCCGGGTGCCTCCCAACTGCCCTCTCCTGCTGGCCATCTTATAGTGGCCATCTTGTGTCCTCATGGGGGCAGGATCTTTGACCACATGGGGGCAGCTATATTGTGTGTTGTAGTGATGATCAATCTGTATATTACTCTTTTATTAGATAGGATAGAGGCCTGGTACACGGGTGGGGGCCAGCTGGTTTGCCCTGAAGGGTGTCACAGATAAGGGTGGGGGTTCCCTTGGGATGTGGGGCAGCCTGAGCGAGGTGCCTGTGTTGGTTTGCAGGCTGGCCACGCCCCCTGGCAACCCAAGCGGAGGCCCTGGTATCTGGAATTTATTTTCCTTCTACAATTGAAACTTTGTAGCCTGGGGCAGAGCCAAGCCTGGGGCTCCCTCCAGGCCCGCAGCCATTTGTGTTAGGGTTATAATTGAAACTTTGTAGCCTTAAGTGGGTGAGGCTGGCCAGGGTGTGCAGAAAGCTTTGCTTCCCCTGTTGCCGCCAGCAACCCTGGCCTGCTCTTTCAAGCTCCATTCTGCCGCCATTTGTTTGAATTTGTTTACCTTCTATAATTGAAACTTTGTAGCTTGAGTGGAGGCTTAGGCCTGCAATGGCTATGGAAAGCTTGGCTTGCTCTGTTACCTGGGAAACCTTGCTCACTGTGGCTGTAGCCATCTTGGATTGGGGTTAATTTGCATACTCGCCCTGATTGGCTGGTGGGCGTGGCTTATGTAGCAGAGTGATGGTTAATTTGCATATTACCATTTTATTAGAGAGGATAATAGGTATTGTGGATAATATATTGTAGTGTATATGAATTCTGTTATATTCTTGTGTCTTGATTTTTGTTCTAGTAATAAATTTAATTATTCATTAAACACCTTAAGGTTACATAAGTGTGGTTTTCACTTGGTTAATGCAGATCTGACAAAGCATAAAGTCTTTCCCAAGACACTCCAACTTGCTAGGATTCAAATTCTTCCAAATTGTATATTCTATGAGGCTTTTTTAAGGGCTTGTTTTTTGTTTTGTTTTGTTTTGTTTTACTAGGCAGGTCTAGAATAATCTGCACTAAACCTTGTGATGTCTCAACTAGATTCCCAGAGCACTCCCATTGTTTAAAAAAATCTACACTTTGTCTGGACCAAACTCCAACTTCTAGCACTGTTACACCTTTAATGTTGAGCTCTTAGCCCTATAACAGCTATTTTCTGGTAAGTCTGATAAAGTCTCACCTTGCACATGTGCAGACCAGTTCTTAATGAAAGACTTGCATCCAATCACCAAACAGGCATCTGCCCACCACCAGCACAGTTTCTTCCTGTGTGATGCCCTGGCTGTCAGATTACAGCTCCTGCAGCTTCCCTACACCGTTATTTCTACCTCATTTCAGTAGAAACTCCATATTCTCTCTGAATTACAGCTCACTGTGCCACGGTTGGAAAATTGTCTCCAGTTGAAAATGAGAGTGATCACTTCATGGGCTTTCCCTTTCCTCAGTGTTTGTAGTGTTACACTGCCTGACATCCAAGGCCTAAAAATAGCACCCTCATGCATTTTGTCCAGTTTTATAATTATTCATGTCAAAAGTAATCGATTAATATTAGTTACCTGGAAGCAAAAGTCTCCTCTACTTAATTATTTAAAAGATTGCAGTATTCTTGCACAAGCCTCCAAGGATATATTTTAAAACCCTGTTTTCCTTGTTCTATTAAATATGCTTATCTCAAGTACAAGTTATTCTTTTTTTTAAATTTGTTTTTCCTCTTTCATGGTATTGCTATTTCTGAAACATATGGTGATTCTTGATTGCATGCTTACATCAGTCAAGGTCACAATAGGAAACCTATAGCATAGTCAAAATAGGATAATCAGAAGAGAGTTAATTTACCAAGGTGCGGGCATAGGGGAAACTTAGAATATTTTCGTCCTAAAAGGAACAAATCTGTCTCTATAATGGTACTCATAAGATACTTAAACATGTGAATTATTGGCACCTACATTTTCTGCCATGTGTAGTGAGGAAGAATAATTGAGCCAGCATTCATAGACATGGAGAGAGTAAGAGAGAGCGAGATATATATATAGAGAGATCTTATTGTGATTAACAATCTGATTTTAACTGTTCTGGCATCTGTATATTTCTTGTGGATTGTTGGTTCAGAGCAATTGCTGGTGTTGACCAATACATTATCCCATTTTCTCTTGAGTTAGTTTAACCTGGGTCTGTCACTGGCTATAAGAGAAGTCCTAACTAATACTGACAATAAAGGGTTGAAGGAAATGAGACTGATTCAAGAGAGTCTATTCAATCTGAATGGGGCAATTTAAGTTTTACTAGTTAGGTTGATTCTCTCTTTTTAAAAACTTTAAGTCCTGTTTTACTTTTTAACTTTTAAAATTATCTTCCACACCCACTAAAAGAAAAATGATATCTGAGATAGGCCCCATTTTTTTCATTTTTGCTTAGTTCAAACTTCTCAGATTTTTTTAAAAAAAATTTTAAATATATTTTATTGTTTTTTTGCAGAGAGGAAGGGAGAGAGATAGAGAGTTAGAAACATCGATGAGGGAGAAACATCGATCAGCTGCCTCCTGCACACCTCCTACTGGGGATGTGTCCACAACCAAGGTACATGCCCTTGACCGGAATCAAATCTCGGACCCTTCAGTCCACAGACCGATGCTCTATCCACTGAGCCAAACCGGTTTTGGCGAAACTTCTCAGATTTTAGTTAATCAACTAAATATGAATAAAATGTATCATTACGTGTGCTGGTTCCCCTACTAATATTTCATTGTTTATTTCCTATCTTGTGCACTATGGTCCAGGGCTTTGCTTGATTAAAATATTTAAACATTCTACATATTTTAAATGTTTATTTTTAAAATGATTTCACTTATGGTGTCATAGGCAAAATGTCTGTATCTCAGCTCTTTAAAGAACACCACTTTTGTCACTACTTATGGGGCAGGAGTTAAGGTGGTTAATGGTTGTCAAATGCATCACTACTAATGGAACAAAGGACTTTTTATTTCCTGTTCAGGAGTTAAAGGTGGTTAATTATTACATTACCTATCTTCATACAGAATAATTAAGACTTGAAATAGAAGCTACCACATAAACTAACTGCTTACACAGAGTTTTAAAAGTAATTATATGTGTTAACATAAAAAAGGCATAGCATATTCAAGTTTAATACTTATTAATTAGCTATGTTTAAATAAAAGCTTACACAAGTTGCAGTCATAAATGTAAAGCTTCCTTATTTCTATATTTTTATTTATACTGCTTATATGAACAGGATATGGTAATGAGATGAGGGGATGCATTAAACAAGACAGAGCCAAATTTTATAGCGTGGTTAGGGGAAGGAAAACACTAGAGCTTTTAAAATAAGACTTACAATGAATGTTTATGGAACTAGATTCAGGCAAGGCCGTTAAGTAACTGAATGCCTTTAACTCACCAAAGGGAAATAAATAATTGTATACATCATGGTGAAAAACTAGCAGATCCAAATATATATTCAAATCATTTATTACTCATGACTTTAATCAGAAAATGTGTATATATCGTGGATTCTGGCATCTAATTCGTATCTTATTTTGGTGAGTATGCAGGGAATTGGCAATTATGTCATATGAAAAACAAGTACGGTTTCTATTGATGTTTGGGGGTTGTGTACAATGTGCAACTGCTCCACCCACATTTCCTAGCATGATGTTCTCTCCCTGTAAGCCACTTTTATCTCTTCCTATTTTTCCCTGTGTTATTGAACAATGAGAACAAAAACATCTGTCTGAAAAAATATGTTTCAGAGAGGTTTACAACAGGCAAGTTCATCCAAGCATAGTGTGTTATTTACTTCCAAGACTTTTTTTTTTCTACTTTGTTTTGATTATCTGTCTTGATGTGCCGTCGCATCAGTGCTAGGTTTTCGGTTGCCTTATGCAAACCTTGGTTTGTGTGTGTGTGTGTGTGTGTGTGTGTGTGTGTGTGTGTGTGTGTATGTGTGTGTCAAGTTGAAGAAAAGAGTGATTACAGTATAAAGAATCACTTTTTATTGAGGAAGTACATAATGCCGAATCCTAGAGTAGTTCCCCAGATGCTGGCACCCACTCCAATAGCATCCTATCTAACCAAAGCCAGAAAACTTTCCTCCTGAGTTCATCCTGTCTCATACTCACATAACCCTAAACCCTCCCACCATTCATACACATCACTGGTGCCTACACCTCATCAGCCCTTAGCTGGGTGACGGAGGAGTAGGGTTACAAATCCTCCTTTATAGTTGCCCTATTTGGAAGACACCTTTGGGGATAGGCTTCAACTTAAACTTAGGATCTGCACAGTGTGAATCAGATGCAGGCAGTTTCTCATCTCCAGCCTTCCTCCTTTGTCAGATTTTTGGCTTCCGTAGTTTTCTATATAAGTCTCAGAGGGTTTTGAGAATTCCTGATCTTTAGGAGCATTGGAACTTTGACATTTTTTGTAGTATTATTCTAAATGACTACTGGATAGACTTCCACCCAATCAGAAGTTGAAATTAATGAACTATTCATTAAATGGCCCAATGAGCCACTGGCTATGAGATCATATGGCTAGACTATGACTTTTGCCAGAAAGAAGGGGTGCACACCAGTGTTAGGCCAATAGGTAAAACTTTAAAGGATGATGCTCTTGTAAGGATGGAAGAGGGCCTGAAATAGAGGAAAATGCTTCATGGGTTTAAACCCCAATAGATCTGAATCATGATACTGGTGCTCTTCAGAAAGAGACCTTTCCAGTCTTTGTAATTCTTTACCGTGATTCTATTAAGGAATATCTTCTTAGTAAAACGTAATTATTCATTTTTCATTCTTTGTTATTCTTCTTTTCTGCCTTCCAACAATCAAGCGATGGCCACACTTCTCTGATTATGTTCATGTTGTTTATATGATAGTTATCAATATGAGAAAGCCACTCTTTAATTCTCTGCACAACACAAGGCCAGGTAGAGCCATTTTTCATGGGTTCTACAGTCCTCCCTTAAGAGGGTTTTGATAGTACCTCAGTTCGACAGCTTATTGCTTCCTAAAGCATGTGTTATTCATAATTGTGTAGTAGCATTGTTGAACCTCTAAGGACCTACCCTAGGCTATGACATGGGATATATGAGTGAAGATGCAGAGACTCTTCGCTTCTTTTCTGACCACTTCAACTTCTCTCCCACCAGTAGAGTCAACCTGTCCCAAGCAGTCACAAAGAACCATTCTTTTTACCTTCTAACTTCACACTCCTGAAAACTCTCATCCTCTGACTCACGTAAACCCTGATTCTTTCCCTGGCTTTCCATACCCATGGTTGGTACCCCAAATGTGTTTGCATACACTTACCAACTGCCACTTTTTCCTATTCGCCTTGCTTTGCAAACTCCCTTGATTGTGGTAATTTCTAATTAAAACCATCTGCAGCACTCTTCCCTGCAGGGAAGAGAAAATGAAGAGTGACTCTTGGTAGCTGAGGAGGAAAAGAAGGAATGAATACTTGCAATTATTATGTGTCAAACCTATTATTTCATATAATTTAGTTGCAGAACTATATAAAACATACTATGGTGAGTGAAAGAAGTACAAATAGTATAAAAGGGTAATATAACAGAGAGAGTTATTTAGTCTATCTGAGCATTGAGAGGATGTCTAGTTGCTCTTCATACATGAGATGAGTGTTGACTTGGCAACACATGAAGATGGTGCTGGCCAATCACTGGGTCATCATAGCATGCTGACTTATCTACACCTGGCAGCCAGAGAGTATAAACCCTCAGTGATTTCCCATTAGATTCGAACTCTCAAATCCTTTAATGGTGGATATAGACCTGGTTTATCCTTCCAAGTCTGCCTCTGGTCACTCTTCATCATTCACTTCACTACAGCCACATTGGACTTCTGGGCTCTCAAAAATACCAGGTGCTTTCCAGCCTGGGAAACTTTTTTCATGCCTCTGTCCAGCATGTCCTCCCTACTCTCTCTTAAGAAAAGGATGCACTCTTGGAGTAGAGCTTGTGCATCAGGCTGATTACCAGATTGTGGCATTTCAAACAAGTTCTGTTTACAAAATATAAGAAATTCTTATCTGATAACCTGGCTTGGTAAGCAATTTTATTTCCTAAAGTCTTCTTTGTTCAATTATGACCTGTTTCCCTCAGAAACACTAGCAAGTGAAAAGGTTGAGTTTACCCTAGAGAGTGGGTTTGCTCATGGTTGTGGGTATACCAGCTTTGTTTTTTAGCTTATCTCTGACTATTTAGATATGAAATTTCCTTGCTCACATTCTGAGTGTTATGCAAGTAACTTGTTATAGATATTGCATCTCTGGCCACTATTGCCATATTTTGTGTAATTTTAGTGGTTATCAAATAAGCAAAAATTAGTGAAGCAAATTTACCACCATGACAAAATTAACATATGGCTACACCCATCTGCTTCTCCTGGATGGCCTCAATTTTAGAGATCCTTTTCTCTTGGGAAACTTCTAAACTGTCCAGGATTTTAGTTTCTCATGTGTTGTGTACTATCTGTCTACTCTTGCTTGAAAACACCAGAGGCTATTATTTTGGTATGTACATCTTGGGATGAAAGTTGGAAGATTAAGGAGATGATTAACATAGCAGGTGATTTTTGTAGAATGGGAGACTGTCAGTCAGACAAATCTGCTGGGCAAAGTGCATGGTTACCTGATGACTCTTTGGGAGTTTGGGGTTTATGAAGGCTGATCTCTGGGATTCAGTGATGGTGAGAGCAGGTGGGTTGGCCTACGTAATCAAACAGAAACCAAAAATCTTGTAGGGTAGGCTGGTGGTAGGGGGCGAGATGGGTAGAGCTGAATCAGTCAAAGCACCTTAAGATCCATAGCCCTTAAGTATAAACTCTCACCTTCCCGTCCCTTTCCTCATCCTAACAAAATATTAAAACCACCAGAAACTCATGTAAGGCAAAAAGAAGACTTCTATGAATTTAGTGTTTGTTTGTGTGTTGGAGGGGTGGGCTAAAAGTGGGAAACAAGGGTGTTCTTGTTTTTTGTAAGACATAACAAAACAAGACACCTGTTCTTAAAAGATTGTGCTGTGATGGTCCTAGTAAGATCAGGAAAGGTCATTATCTGATAATCAGGGAATACATATTTGGGCCCATTTTGCATCATTTAAAAAAATGCATTGCACTTCAAAAAAATACTGTATACAGCAATCTTCAGTGGGTGATTCTTAATAGGCAAGATGGAATAGTGGGAAATGCAAGTACTATGACATCTTGAGAAATGTATTGAAGGAGCAAAGAAAAATCACTCTCAGACCAAAAATGAACTTTAATAGAAAATCATATACCAAAAATATTATTGTCTAATAAGACTAGATCTCAGGAAAATAAAGTCATCATAACTTGAATTCATTTCAGATAATATCCAACTGTACCTTCATGTTTCTTATTTGCCAGGAAATATCTTCCATATTGTTGCTTTTGATAGTAAAAGTAAACCATTCAGAATCAATTTGTACAAATTTATACTCACTCAATAGAGACCAGTAGGCCTGGCACATCAGAAGCTCTGGAAGCATACAATAAATGGGTATAGAGCTGAGATTAGGCAATTGAAGAACTGCATTTGTAGGAAATCAACACTTTGAATTTTGTTTGCAACTGAAACTGTGAATGGAAAACCAACTGAGATTAAGGAAGGAAATTACTGAGGAAGAAATTAGTATGGATATCTGATAAATACAAATGACATAATCCTTTTGTTTTTTGCTTGGCTATATCACAATAAAATGAACTATTGTCTATATTGTTTACTAACCTCATGTTTTAATTAAAAATATCAGGGAAATGTGTTAAAAGTCCATTTTGGGGGGTATGAAACCAGCATTCTGAATCAGAATCTTCATGGAACATGTGCAGTACTGTATTCTTTATAAGAGTCATCATACTGTCTCTATGAGGAATCAATGTGCAGCTTGATGATGACCTGAAAATGGATGAGTGACAGAAGAAGTTGGTTTATATTTATCAGAAAACTAGAGGCCCGATGCATAAAATTCATGCATGGGTAGGGTCCCTAGGCCTGGCCAGCCATCAGGGCTGATCCGAGCCTTACAGCTGCCAGCTGGACCTTTCTTCATTCTGTGCCGCCCCCTGGTGGTCAGTGCATGTCATAATGAGCAATTGAATCAGTCTCCCGAACTCCCGAGGGGAGACTTTGCATATTAGTCTTTTATATATATAGATGTCCATTTTCATAAACTGAATTATGGTGTTCTCAGGACCAATTGCTAACTAAATTTCTATTACTTGCTTTACCTTTCACTGGAAGACATCCTTTTTGATTATAAACTTTCAAATAATTTTAATCATTAAAAAAAAGTCACATATTGTCCAGCTTGTGTGGCTCAGTGGTTGAGTGTTGACCCATGCACCAAGAAATTGCTGGTTCAATTCCAGTCAGGGCACATGTTCAAGTTTCCCATTCAATCCCCAGCAGGGATCATGCAAGAGGCAGCCAATTAATGTTGATGTTTCTCTTTCATGGATGTTTCTATCCCTCTTTCTCCCTCTCCCTTCCTCTCTCACTAAAATCAATTAAAAATATTTTTTAAAATGTCAGGTATCCTTATACAAATGTTAAACCCAATGCCCCTCTGTTTGATTTCTTTTTTTTTTTTTAATGTGGCTTTTTTGGTAATTCGGGCTTTGTTCTATAATATCATGGTTTCCAGAATCATGAAATATGAGGTTATAAAGGGATCATAAAAATTACCCAGTCTAATAGTTCTTAAATTTGGCTTCTTAAAAATAAGAAGCCCAAGTGACTGAATTAGTCTCTGGGGATGGAACAATGCCGAATATCTTTAATCACTCCTCAAAGTGATTTTGAGGCAAACAGTGCAAATTAGTGACCATTCTGCCAAGATACCTTAGTTCTAGAGAAGTTCAGCCAGGTCACAAGAGTTGGTTTGGATGAGCAAGAACTAATACTCAGAACTTGGGATGCTCAGTGAGTGTTCTTTCTAAAGCATCAACAGGTTGGACAAATATAAAGTTGTCCTTGTGAATGTGGCAACTAACTTTTATACTTTAAGTAGTTAGCTTTATGTTATGTGAATTTCACCTAATAAAACAACATTAGAATGTACTAGTTTTATTTTATCAGCATGATGGCAAGTTAATGCATTTTCTATCACCTAGAAAGGGAATCATATGTTATGTCTGGATAATGTTAAGAGGGAAATTGTTGATATGAATCATTTAAGCTACTAAATCAGCTTTCTTGTTTGTAAGGTGGGGGAATGAAGATAATAATGTAATTTATGTTGGATTAATGTAAAGCTTTAAAAGAAGATACATGTAATGTGCCTGGAACATAGTAGGTGGTCATAGCTAGATTTTCTTGAAAATATGTAGCATGTCATGCTTTTTTTCTCTTCTCATCTTGTCCCCCACAATATCTTATGTATAATAGTTGATTAATAATTTATTTATTAAGTTATCGATTAGTAGACACACAGAAATCACCATGGCCTCTTACTGGGTGCAAAGAAATTTCCTTGAAATCTCATTTTGAGAGAGGTCTCAGCAAATTCCATTTACTCCATATGTGAATGTTCTGCTTTCCTGAATCTGATTAGGTTACAAGTTGTAAGGGCAGGGCTTGTTTTTTGGGGGTAATTAGAGCATTAAATGCACCCAGAAGGCTATTATACACTGGCCATAACCAATGCATATAATAAATAGTTAATTGGACAAATAAATAAATAAAAATTATAGCTCATAAAAGCTTCTCATTAACTTTCCCAGTACTAGTCTGGCTCTTTCAATTAATTTTAAACTCTCTTGTTTCTCCTTATTAAGTAATCTGAAATGAAATAGAAATGATAGAATTGTTTTTGCTTTCTCATTTGGAGAAATACTCATATAGGCTCTGTTCTCACAGCACAGAAAATGAGACTAGATGAGCCCCAGCTGATACACAAACAACAGAATTCATTTGGGATATATATATATATATATATATATATATATATATATATATCTACACTAATAAAAGAGAAAGATGCAAATTGACCATACCTCCATGACACCCATCAGCCAATCAGGAGTGAGTATTCAAATTAACCCAACAAAATGGGGGGTTAATTTACATATGCAGGCACAGAGCGAAGACTGAAGACTGAAGACTGAAGGCTCCGCTGAAGGCTGAAGGCTTGGCTCCACTGAGGCCAGAGCCAAGCCTGAAGGCTGAAGGCTTGGCTCTGCTGCAGCCTGGATCCCAGATGCCAGAGGAAAACCGGTGCTGGCAGCCAGGGGAAGGAAGGCCTATTGCACGAATCTTTGTGCAACAGGCCTCTAGTATATATATATATATGATTCCCATGAATTTAGAAAAGTAAAAATATTTATTTTGTTAATGCCTTATTCAGTGGTAGATAGATAGATAGATAGATAGATAGATATGTCCCATGATTTTAGAAAAATAAAAATATTTATTTGGTTAATGTTTAATCTTTCCAGGGGAATAATTGTAATTTACCCCTCTTTTGTAACCACTGTTTTATAAAGTTTTCTTGAAAGTAAGCCCATTTTCTCTCTATTAGTGGGGAAAAGTGCATGTGGGCACACCTGCTATGCATTCATATTCATATCTTGGTGAGATTTTGCATCATCCATCCCCAAGTTCCTGGTGTTACATAGTCAGAGGATAGGCTATGAGAACCCAGATTTGAAATTTACCAGTGAATCTTACGAGGAAAAATACTGAGTGAATGATTCTTTCTGTTTTGTGAAGGCCAACTGATATAATCTTTAGAAAAATGGATGTTATACAGTACTGTTCGGGGGGATTTTGTAGACCTTAAGGATGTGTGGTGGTGGAAGTGAACTGTGTTTGAAGATACCACTCTTTTCTGTACTTGTTTTATAAACTCTACTACAGGAAGTTATGGATTCTGAGAGAACTCACTTTATCCTACACCTGACTGTTGGTAGATCACTGACTATATCTGCAGAAATACCTCTTCTAAGGTGAATCAAACAGAAACAGAACAGATTATCTGTGCAGGGATACCTCTCCCAAGGGTTCCTGAGAGCTTCAAGTACAATTAAATAATTATTACCTTTCTAATCCAAATGTCAGTAGAGTGAATAATGTCCCACATAATTTATCTAAAGGGATCTTGACTTGATTAAAATGAATTGCCCAGGCGTATAAAAATGCCTTACACATAATTTCATTTTGAATTGGCATTGTGGCATAGTACAGAAAGAACTAAGCTAGAAGTCAAGAGAGCTGGTCAAGGCTAGAATCTTCTCCAAAAGCTGTGTATGATGTTTAATGTTATGTGTCTATGTGACTGAGCCACTGGGTGCCCCAAAATTTGGTCAAACATTATTCTAGATATGTCAGTGGCAGGGTTGGGAGGTTCTTAATGAGATCAGCATTTGAATGGGTAGACTGAGAGTAAAGCAGATTAGATAGGTGGGCCCCATCTAATCAGTTGAAGGCCTATATAGAACAAAAAGGCTGACCCTAACTCAAGTAGAAGGGAATTTACTCCTGCCCGAACAGGAGCTGAGACTTTTTTTTTTTTTTTTTTTTTTTTCATGCCTTTGGACTCGAAAAGAAACCTCAGCTCTTCCTACATCTCTAGCCTGCCAGCATTCAGACTGTGACTCTAGCATTGCCTCTCCCGGGTTTCCAGCTTATTGACTCCAGATCTTGAGGCTTCTCAGTCTCCATAACTGTGTAATCCAATTCACTATAATAAATAGTCTATCTATCTATCTATCTATCTATCTATCTATCTATCATCTATCTTTTTCTCAATTTCTATCTTTCTCCATATATAGATCTTATTGATACTATTTCTCTGGATAACTCTGACTAATAATACACTGCTTGACCTTGAGGAAATCAACACAGCTTTCTGAACCACAGTTTACCTTACTTGTGGAGTGAAACAGTTGGACAACAATGGAAGGACCACTATACCCACAAGGCCCAATCTGGCTCTTAAATTTATAATTTCTATAACATTTCTGGGCTCCTCCAGAAGAGACATTTTTGTCTCACTTTTCCTGGGAATAAAACAGAACACCCTTTTTTTCTTTCATCACCCCATTGATCAGAGGCCTTGAAAATAATTCCTGTCTCCTTCTTAATGTTCTGTACTAATGGACAGAACAATATTCTCAGTTGGGGAATGATGATGGTCTATACTCACCCTCTCTCTAAGCTGGTCTGCTAAGGAGAGGCTTTCTCTCAAATAGAATAGCTAGCCATATTTAGGTATGTTACAAACACAGGAAACTTAAACAAATATCGTGGTGCTCAGTGAAGGAAGCTGTGAGGTACCACTGTGCTGTGGGTATTCCCTGCATGACTGTGAACGTAAGCTGTCCCTGGTAGGGACTGCATGAGCCACCCTGACGTCGTTTCTCCTGGCTGGCAGCTGTGAAGTGCAGTGGAACAATCAGTACCTTGGTTGTCCTCCAAGGTGAACGAGGTCAGTTTTAAACAGCTTGGCAGCTCAAGCAGCCTCATATTTTACTCTTGTCTCCTGACCTCACAAATCTCAAGGCTGGCACTGAAATCATGGTGTCCTCTGCAGCCCGATTCTCCACAGTGACTTCTCTCCTCTCACAAACAATGTCTCGCCCTGCTCCGCCACCCCACACAGGTTTCTAGGGAGCAGGACTACCATTAGTCAGGGCAGTCATAACTCAGCTATAGTACGGCAGTATTTGCTTTCACCAAGCATCCTTCTTGGGCAGTGCCAAATTAAGCATCCACAAAAGGAAAACTGCCCTTGAGAGTTTGGTCCTCAGTATTAAATCACAGAGCCCACTCTGAGCTTTGTCAAATGGTTGCCACAGGAGAGGGTGAGACCACATAGTCATGTGCTGATTGGTATTTCATTTAAAACATTACCATATCCAATTGACTTATTTTTATTCTGGGTATAAATATTTAAATTTTCCAAGATCCCATTATGTTCTTTGCCCCTATATCATTCTTAACATAAAAAAAAGAAATGAACATGATCCACAGAAGTGTCTGTTAATATTAAGGACAGGAGGAGCCTGAGGAGGAATAGTTCATGAGATGACAGATGTCCTAAGAAAGAAAATATCCCCAAAATAAGACTATTTCAGGTCCTATGTCCCTAAGTGACAGGGATATTCCCAGCTAAAATTGCCTAAGGTACCATGCTACCTAGGGCAGGTTACACTCCAAAACTTAGGGGCTCAATGCTACAAGCATTCTTCATCTTTCACATTTCTGGGGGTTTACTGAGTTCATCTGGCTAATATTCTGCTGGTTTCATCTTAAAAAAAAAATTGATTGGTTTTTCTTTTAGCGAGAGACAGACACATCAATTGTTGTTCCACTTAGTTATGGATTCATTGGTTGATTCTTGCATGTGCCCTGATCAGGGATTGAAGATGAAACCTTGGTGTATGAGGAAGATGTTCCAACCAACTGAGCTATGTGGCCAGGGGCTCTGCTGGTCTTCCTTGAGGTTTCTCGAGTGCTTGCAGTCAGATGCTGGCCACATCACCGACTACAGGCTCATAGAATCATGTGGAGGTTTGCCTGAGACACTGGGATGGCTGGACCTCTCGCTTTCTTAGGGCTGCTCCTTTGTGCATGGCCTCTTTATGTGGTAGCTGTACCAGGGAAGCTGATTTCTTATGTAGCCTCTCAGAGCTCTCAAAAGCAGGCAACAGGATGCAGAAACTGCCAGTCTTCTTCACGTCTAGGTACAGCAAGGTCACAGTGTCTCTTTGCATGAATTTGTGCACCTTGAAAGGAACTGTGGGCCACAAGGCTACTGTAGGCACAGAGGAGGGTCTCGGCCCGACCCAGCCTCGCTTCCGCTGCCGCAGCTCTCACGTGCTGACGGCACCCGCCCCCCTCGCACCCACTGAAGGCACAGAACGATTGGGGCCAACGCCAGCAGCTGGTGCCAGTAGAGCCAGCCCCGTCAGTGACTGTGAGCAGCAGCTGCTGCCCCGATTGCCTCTCAGGAGCAGGGAGAAATGGAGAAGCCCTCAGAAGCAATCAGGGCCAGCAGCTGCTGCTCGCACCTGCTGATGGCGCTGAGTGATCGGGACTGGCACTGGGCACCAGTAGTGTGTGAAAGCATCGGCTCTGGCGCTGGCTGTGGGTGCAATCAGGGCTGGTGCTGGCAGTAAGTGCAAGTGGCAGCTCCAGCACCGGCAGTGGGTGTGACAAGCGGCTGCCAGCCCTGATCTCCTTTCAGGAGTAGGGGGAGGTGAAGAAGCTCTGAGGAGAGATTGGGGCCAGCAGCTGCGGCTCACACCCGCTGATGGCACTGAGCGATCAGGGCCAGTGCTGGGCACTGGCAGAGGGTGCAAGCAGCAGCTCTGGCACCAGTAGCGGGTGCAAGCAGGGCCAGTGCCGGCAGCAGGTGCAAGCACCAAGCAGGACCGAGACACATGGGAGCAAAGAATTTTCAGTAACCACCAGAAGCTCACCCCGATGGCAGCAACCAACACCCCGCCTTGGTCTGGTGCCCCCGCTCACCTGCTCCATCATCCTGCTGCGGCCGACACCTGCCATATTTCACACACACTTCCTGGTGGTCAGTACACGTCATAGTGACCAGTTGTTCGGTTGTTCTGGTTGTTCTGCCATGTGGCCTATTTGCATATTAGCCTTTTATTATATAGAACTAGTGGCCTGGTGCACGAAATTTGTGCACAGAGGGCGTGGTTCCCTCAGCCCAGCCTGCACCCTCTCCAATCAGGGACCCCTTGGGGGATATTTGATCAGCTGCCTTCTGCACGCCCCCAACTGGGGATTGAGCCTGCATCCTAGTCATGTGCCCTTGACTGGAATCGAACCTGGTACTCTTCAGTCCACAGGCTGACACTCTATCCACTGAGCCAAACTGGCTAGGGCAGGGATACTTGCATTTTAATAAGCAAAAATCTTTTTCTTTTTAAATAATTTTAAGCACTGAAACTGCTGTGTTCCTTTCTTCTAAAACTCCCTCCCTTGCAATTTCCTATTCTAATTTTCTCTTAATCACTGTCACTCAGCACTCTCTCCATCATTTTTATTTCATTACTTTACTTGTCTCCCTCACTTTTATTGGTTCTGCTTCCCTTGCCTCTCCCCCAAATGATGGGCAAGACCCAATGTCCAAGCCTGTCACTCTCATTAATCTTCCATTGTCTCCCACCACTGGAGTTCAACTTTTAAGACAATTTCTTGATTTCTCCTTTTATTTTTAAAAATCTTTATTGTTGAAAGTATTACATAGGTCTACCTTTTTCCTCCATTAACCTCTTCCAGCCCACTCCCATCACCCCGCCAGGCCCTCACCACCCCGTTGTCTGTGTCTATGGGTTATGCATATATGCATAGAAGTTCATTGGTTGATCTCTACCCAACCACCTATCCTCTGCTTTCCCTCTGAGGTTCAACAGTCTGTTTATGCTTCTATGACTCTGAGTCTATTTTTGATCATCAGTTTATTTGGTTCATTAGATTCCACATATGAGTGAGAATGTGTAATACTTATTTTTCTCTGACTGGCTTATTTTGCTCAGCATAATACTCTCCAGGTCTATCCATGCTGTTGCAAATGATAAGAGTTATTTCTTTTTATTGCTGTTTAATATTCTATTGTGTAAATGTACCATAGTTCTTTTATCCACTCATCTGCTGATGGGCACTTTGCCTGTTTCCAAGTCTTAGTTATTATAAACTAGAGGCCCGGTGCACGAAATTTGTGCATGGAGGGGGGTTGTCCCTCAGCCAGCCTGTACCCTCTCCAATCTGGGACCCCTTGAGGGATGTCTGACTGCCCGTTTAAATGGGCAGTCGGACATCCCTCTCACAATCCAGGACTGCTGGCTCCCAACTGCTTGCTTTCCTGCCTTCCTGATTGCCCCTAACCTGCTTCTGCCTGCCAGCCTGATCACCCCCTAACCACTCTGCTGCCAGCCTGTTTGCCCCCAACTTCCCTTCTCTGCCGGCTGGTCACTTCTAACTGCCCTCTCCTTCAGGGTTGATCACCTCCAACTGCCCTCCCTTGCAGGCCTGGTCCCTCTCAACTGCCCTCCCTTGCAGGCCTGGTCCCTCTCAACTGCCCTCCCTTGCAGGCCTGGTCCTTCTCAACTGCCCTCCCTTGCAGGCCGGGTGCCTCCCAACTGCCCTCTCCTGCTGGCCATCTGTGGTGGCCATCTTGTGTCCACATGGGGGCAGGATCTTTGACCACATGGGAGCAGCTATATTGTGTGTTGCAGTGATGAGCAATCTTCATATTACTCTTTTATTAGATAGGATAGAGGCCTGGTACAGGGGTGAGGGCCAGCTGGTTTGCCCTGAAGGGCATCCCGGATCAGGTGGGGGTTCCCTTGGGGTGTGGGGTGGCCTGAGCAAGGGGCCTGTGGTGATTTGCAGGCCAGCCACGCCCCCTGGCAACCCAAGCAGAGGCCCTGGTATCTGGAATTTATTTTCCTTCTACAATTGAAACTTTGTAGCCTGGAGCGGAGCCAAGCCTGGGGCTCCCTCCGAGGCCGGCAGCCATTTGTGTTGGGGTTATAATTGAAAGTTTGTTGCCTTAAGCGGGTGAGCCCGGCCAGGGTGTGCTGAAAGCTTTGCTTCCCCTGTTGCCGGCGGCAACCCTGGCCTGCTCTCTCAAGCTCCATTCTGCCGCCATTTGTTTGAATTTGTTTACCTTCTATCATTGAAACTTTGTAGCTTGAGTGGAGGCTTAGGCCTGGCAAGGGCAGGTGGAAAGCTTGGCTTCCTCTGTTACCTAGGAAACCTTGCTGTCTGTGGCTGTAGCCATCTTGGTTTGGGTTAATTTGCATACTCACTCTGATTGGATGGTGGGCGTGGCTTGTGGATGTGTCAGAGTTATGGTCAATTTGCATATTTGTCTATCATTAGATAGGATTGTGCTATTGTGAATATTGGGGTGCATACGTTATTTCTGATGAGTGTTTCAGGTTTCTTAGAATATATTCCTAGTAGGGGAAAGCCTGGGTGAAATGGAAGTTCCATTTTTAATTTCTCTTTGATTTTCTTTACCAGACCCATCTCCCACCACTCCTTCTGTGCAGCCTATACATCAGGCATTTTAAACCTTAGCACATTTCATATTGAATTAGTACAGTCACACTTCTCTTTCCCTCCTAAATGTCCTCATATCTTTCAATGAAACCACCATTATCCTAGTTACCAAGACTACTTTTGTTTCTTTCATCTATCCACATGAGTCAGTTTTAGATTTTGGTGATTTTTTTAAAATATTGTTCTTTTTATTTAATTTAATTTAATTTTATTTTATTTGTTATGTTAATCCTGTCACTCTCTTAGACATGTGACTCTTGGGAACTCAATTTTTCCAGGCCTCAGTTTTCTTACTGAGGAGGTGGGGATTATAATAACTAGCTTATAAGGGGCCTTTTGTTGTTGTTAATACACTCTTACTGACAATTTTCTCGCTTAGATCTTTCTCTTCTCTTAACCTGAATGATCACCTTGCTGTTCTGTCTGATTTTCTGGGTTTATCTGTTTCCTTTTCTAATCCCGCCCACTTTCATTGCCAGGCTAATTTTCCCCAAATCACTCATTAAAGTCTTGTTGTGGTACTTCCAAAAATGTGCTATCAAATAAAATTGACTCTTCTGCCTGGTTCTCACTATCTTCCCCAATACAAACCATTCTACCGATCTTACTTTGCTCCCCAAGACTAAGCAACACCCACTCTCATCTTTAATTGTCTCCTTTCCGCATTGATTCTGGCTCAGACAAACACTTGTTCAATCCCAAATGCAAGGTTCATCTTTTGGAAGCTTCTCCTTGCCCCTTTCCCTTCTCACATGTCCATATCTTCCCTGTTCTTCCAGGGTGTGTCCAAGTTTTATCCTCTTGTTTTTCTTTCTACTTACTCGCACCCACTCTATTCTCTCCTTTTTCTGAGCTCTAATTGTGGATATAGTATGTCAAAACCAACCTTAACTAATCATTTTCTTTCTTTTTTTTTTTTTTACCAACATATGTGCTTCTTGATGTTAGAAACTATGGCTTATCATCCTTGCTGATTCTCACGGGTCACAGTGCCCAGCACAATGCTGACCATGGAGCATGTTTCTAGTATTAGTAGATAACTTATATGAACTTGTAGTGGTGGCATTTTATGTGTCATTGACCATGAGCCAGTGGGTATTTCATTAGGAGAACTAAAAGTAGCAAGGCTAGATGAGGCTTCTCAATATTTCTGAGTCCCAGGTAAGATATTCCTACTTTGGTCCTAAATATTAGAAGTAGATATTAAAAAATAATAATAACTAGCATTTTTATGCTTTTCAACTGTTTATAAAGCATTTGCACTGATATTTAATTACTCATAATTATATAAGGTCTTCCAAAATTGTTATGCACTTTGGGACTAGAGGTAGAAGGTATGAAGATAGAGTAAGTGGAGAAGGTAGGAGTGAGGAATTTGGATTTACAAAAATATTTGATAGTGGATTGCCTTTTTTATTGGCCATAAGGAGGTCTATCTCTTAGAATGTTAAGAAATATATGTATGTTTTCATCTCTAATGTTTCAGCAGAAAAGAGAATTCCAGATATAAAGATATGTAAGGAACAAATATGAATGCTAGTCAGCCCTCTGGAACTGGTGATAGCAACCGACTGAAGATCCTATATTCAGGTCAGACTACAGAGAGATTTCAATCTTGTCTTCCTCAAGCCAGCTTCTATGGTTTAATAGTTTTTTTCTGTTAGAAGAATGGATCAGATGATACAAAATTTCAGTGAAAGACAGCAAATATGAAAGCAAGAGAAAAATAACATTGGAAATGAAAAAACGCATCAGTAAAAAAACGAAGACCTGAAATGGTTTTCACCAGAATGTGAATGCTTATTTTTAAGATTATATCGCCACCTAGTAAATCAGCATAGAAATACATCCAGGGCCAGCAACAATGTCAGCCTAGTGCTGTGTATTCTTCTGGTTAGCAATTCTGGAGGGCACCTTTCACTCTAAGCCTCTGCACATGCAAGGAGATAGGCTGCAACGTACACCAGCCTCTTAAGATCTTTTTTTTTTTAAGTATATATTTTTGTGTTTATTTCACAGTGGAAGGGAGAGGGCAAGAGAGATAGAAACGTCAATGATGAGAGAGAATCGTTGATCATCTGCCTTATGCATGCCCCCTACTTGGGATCAAGCCCGAACCCAGGCATGGGCCGGGAATCAAACAGTGGCCTCTTGGTTCATAGGTTGACTCTCAACCACTGAACCACGCTGGTCCGGCCAGCCTCTCAAGTTCTGAACGCTCACACAAGGCTCATATTCTCCTGCTCATCTACAGTTGTGTAATGAAGAAACCAACAGCACATATTTTTGATATGAAATTGTGTCAAAAATTTATTTCAATCAGTGTTACCTACCCTTGGAAAATAATTAGTTAAAACTATGCTTATTATCATTTGTCTGTTTGAAATAATTTAAGTCTGTGCTGTTCATTAGTGATAACGTTCTGCATTTTCAACTTTCATTTCTGCATAGTAAAAAAATTGGTTTGGTCATGATAATTGTGAGGAACCACTGAAATCAAGCAATTAAAAACACTGAACATATAATCCTACTTGTCTCCCCTCACTCCCCCCCCCCACACACACATCTTTAATTCTGTTATTTGAAACAATCTCTTATTTCTTCTGCAGTGGTTGTTTGTACTGAATGCTTGATCACCCACTCTGGTTTTGTTTCTATAAAGAGATGATTAGCTTAATGAAATATTGTACAGGGTTTTAGGGCTCCGTGCTTAGAGACAATTCATTACCAGGGTGTCATCCTGGCTATATATACACCCCTTGCTAGTCCCAAATTTTTTATCTGTGAGATGGGGACAACATTATGTACCACACTAGAGGGATAAATTAAGCAGAAGTGCTAAAACTGTTGGCTATTATTGTTAACAAAAATATACTTGATTAAGAAATGGTAGAAACAAAGAGTAGAAACAAATAATAGAAACTAACTTCATCTTGCCATTCACAATAGATATGAATTTAGCCAAACAAATAGGTACAGACTATTAGCCAAACAAATAGGTACAGACTATCCTGAGACCAAGAAACTGTCCATTTAAGAATTTCAAGTGACTACATTTTAAATATTAATTTTTAATAATTATAAAATTGATTAAATTCAACTGCTTAAAAAACCTTGAAAGTGCATCTCCATTCTTTTTTCCTATACTTTCTTCCTTCCTTTTAGAAATATATCCTCACTTCAGCCCTCCAAATGATATCCCCATTGTATTTTAAGGAATGCTTAGAATGTTTTGACTAAAGGAATTAACCAAGCATTTATGTTAGAAAGTATGGGAGGGGATATTTTTGTTGTGGGAACCTTTTCCCTGGGGACTGTCATAGAACAGTCAACTTATTTCATCCATACGTGGTGGTCTGCCTTTTGTCTTCTCATAGCCATTTTTTCTCCTTAAGGTAATAGAACTTTAGGCTAACACATAGCCATACAGCTAGCTCTGTCCCAATTTCTTCCTGAAAATTGGGGGCTTCATACTTGTGATGTGTGTATAACATCTGTCATGCCTTTACGGAGAACACTCATGTGCTTCCCCCTTGCCTTTTTCTCCTTCTCTGCTGGCTGGAATGTATTTATGATGATAGGACTAGAGCAGCCATTGTGGACCAAGAGGTAGAAGCTAAATTTTAAAGAAGAGCAGAGCAACCAGATAAAAAGCAAGCTGGCTTTCTAGCACTGCTACCAGCCCTGAAATACCTAGCAGACCTATATATGAGAAGGAAGTCAATTCTTATCGTGTGTGTGTGTGTGTGTGTGTGTGTGTGTGTGTGTGTTGATTTTAGAGAGAGAGAAAGGGAGAGGGAGAGAGAGAAAGAGAAACATTGATGTGAGAGAAATATAAATGCCATATACACCTCAAGTAGGGATTGAACCTACAACTTGGGTATGTGCTATGACTAAGAATTGAACCAGCAACCTTTTGGTGCATGGGACAATGCTCAACCAACTGAGCCACAGCATCCAGGGCTATCTTATGTATTTTTGAGACTTTTTGTTGCAGCAGTCTAAGCTGTAACAAATTTTAATTCTCAAAGGGTAACGAGTCCTAGAAATATGAATGTAAAATTGCAGATTTTTAGTATAAAAAATGTACCCAGCAAGACACTACTTCCCCAAAACTGGTCCATTATGGATGTTCAAACAGAAAAGACTTTTCATGTATGCCAAGAAAAAGATTATTTTCTTAATGGTTGGTAGGAGAATTGTATTGGGGGTGGGGTGGAGTGGGGGATCCTGCTTTCTTAAAAAGATGCTGTGAAGAAATGAACTCTGGGTAGAAGTGCTAAAAATGTTGGCACCAAGTTTTATGTAGAACAAAGAAACAGCTCTACATAAAAAGAAGAGAAAGGAAGGGGACCATATTTGAGCCCTGAATAGAGACACTCACAGACCAAAGAAGACCTTTGGGAGAAGATTAAAAATATTAATAGTGTGGTGAAGGTCTGTGGTGGGGAGGTAGTGGGGTAGAAGGGGTCAATGGGTGGGGGGGCCGGGAATGGGGACATCTGTAATACCTTCAACAATAAAGATAAATTAAAAGAATATTAATTGAGGTTTATCAAGATGTTTGCTACCTTGATTACAATGTAATTATCAACTCCTCTAACAACAGCTGACTGTTACTGAACACTTCCTTCATGCCAGGCATTGTTCTAAGGGCTTTTACCAATTTAACATATGTAATCCTTACAGGAACTTTCTGAGGCAGGTGATTTTTTTATTTTGTTTTCCACATAGATAAACTGAAGCACAGAGAAGTGAAATTACTTGGCAAAAGTTGTACCTGAGGTAACATTTGGAATTTCAACTTAAGCATTTTGCTTAAACCAACAAGCTTTACTATCATTATAAAATGCTTACTAAATTCTCCCTTGCTAACTATTATTTTAAGACAAGTAGAATTTGGTTATATAAAAGCTGGAGAATGAGGACATAACTGGACATGTTGTTATATTTAGTTAATCAATACACATTAGCATACTGAAGGCTTCACAGTAAATAATTCTACTTTCCTCTAATTCAGAATTTCCCAAATGCTCTTGATCACAGAACTAATTATTAAGCACTATTAATACCTCAAGAAGTTGGTGTTTCACTGAAAATACTTTGAAAGTCTGGAAGGGAGAAAAATATATTGACCTGGGTGTGAGGAGGTCCACAATGTGGTCCTGATTTGGGCATTTATTTGTTCATGTGTCTTTGGGCAAGTCACTGCAGATGTCTGGGCTTAAATGTCTTGATCTAATAAAATAGTGTCCTTAGACTTGAAACGATGACCAATGGCATCTAAACTTAAGAACCAGGCTTATATAGCAATAAGTACTAAAGTTTTAGACATGCTGCATAGGCCAAATAAGTTGCAGTCCAGAGGTTGACAAGCTCTGATTTATTAACAGAGGTCCATAAACGGGGCTCTACTTTATGCATTTTTCTATGATCTTCTTGTCTACACCAACTCCATATTGTTGGTAGCAATGTTTCTCTGTCAACTTTCATAGATCATATCATACATTTTAATAATTATGTAGTATTCTCCAACATGGATGTATTAGATTTCACCTTCTATTTGTCTTTTTGGGAGGCATATAGATGTTGATACTTTTTCAGTATCATAGGGGTTTCAACAAATCTGTTTTTTTTCACCTATCAACAGTAACTTTATTTTTTTTACAACTCTTTAGAGATAGACTTTATTTTTTTGACATTTTCTCTCTTTTTATTTTATCTTTTTTTAAATTTAATAAATCTTTATTGTTCAGATTAATACAATTGTTCCTCTTTTTTCTCCCATAGCTCCCCTCCACCCGGTTCCCACCCCACCCTCTGCCCTTACCACCCCCCCACTGTCCTCATCCATAGGTGTACAACTTTTGTCCAGTCTCTTCTTGCACCCCCCACACCCCTTTATCCCCGAGAATTGTCAATCCACTCCCTTTATATGCCCCTGATTCTATTATATTCACCAGTTCATTCTGTTCATCAGATTTTTTTATTCACTTGATTTTTAGATTCACTTGTTGATAGATATGTATTTGTTGTTCATAATTTTTATCTTTACCCTTTTCTTCTTTTTCCTCTTCTTAAAGAATACCTTTCAGCATTTCATATAATACTGGTTTAGTGGTGATGCACTCCTTTAGCTTTTTCTTATCTGTGAAGCTCTTTATCTGCCTTTCAATTCTGAATGATAGCTTTGCTGGGTAGAGTAATCTTGGTTGTAGGTTCTTGCTATTCATCACTTTGAATATTTCTTGCCACTCCCGTCTGGTCTGCATAGTTTCTGTTGAGAAATCAGCTGACAATCGTATGGGTGCTCCCTTGTAGGTAACTAACTGTTTTTATCTTGCTGCTTTTCATATTCTCTCTTTGTCTTTTGCTCTTGGCATTTTAATTATGATGTTTTCTTGGTGTGGTCCTCTTTGGATTCCTTTTGTTTGGGGTTCTGTGTGCTTCCTGGACTTGTAAGTCTATTTCTTTCACTAGGTGGGGGAAGTTTTCTGTCATTATTTCTTCAAATAGGTTTTCAGTATCTTGCTCTCTCTCTTCTTCTGGCACCCCCATAATTTGGATGTTGGTACGCTTGAAGTTGTCCCAGAGGCTCTTTACACTTTCTTCATATTTTTGGATTCTTTTTTCTTTTTGCTTTTCCAGTTGGGTGTTTTTTGCTTCTTCATATTTCAAATTTTTGACTTGATTCTTGCGATCCTCTAGTCTGCTGTTGGATCTCTGTATAATATTTTTTATTTCAGTCAGTGTATGCTTAATTTCTAGTTGGTCCTTTTTCTTATCCTCAAGGGTCTTACTAAATTTATTGGCCTTTTCTAGAAAATTCTTAAAAAACCTTATAACCATGGTTTTGAACTCTATATCCAGTCATTTGCTTTCCTCCATTTCTTTCATTTGTGATCTGTTTCTTTG